>NW_028261382.1:114906160-115171160 GCF_051295495.1 Thamnophis sirtalis | reverse complement strand
AAATAATTGGAAGAAATGGAAATTAGAAATGGAAATGGAAATAGAGAAATGGAATGGAACGGAAATAGAAGGAAAGGACCCAGTTTGGGAGAAGAGAAGTCTGACTGAGATCCACAAGATTTCCCAAGGAAACACTCTGGAGTTTCCCATGATCCCCATTCCTTATGGTTATGTTACCGCTGATCCCCATGCCTTAAAGACAAAATGTGCCCTGTTCTTCCTCAGTGTTTCTCAATCTTGGCAGCTTTAAGAAGTTTGGACTCCAACTCCCAGAATTCCCCAGTCAGCATTAAGAATCCTGGGAATTGAAGTCCAGGCACCTGAGAGTTGCCAAGGTGAGAAATGCTGCCATAGCAGCTATTGCTGCTTGAAAGATTTGTAAGAAGGATAGACGGTTTGCAACTTCTGGCCTGAACTGAAATTCTCAGTTGTGTGCCCCCTACCCATTGTAATTTTTATTGTAACAGAAGGGGGGGAAACTATATTTGAAATTAAATTAAACCACATTTTGTTTGGCTATAAATCTGTTAATTCAGTAGTCAAATTTAGCCATTATTTTATCTTGGGTTGATCTATGTTTTGGTGGGTGGTTGCTAGTGCAGTTCTTTTGCCTAATAAAGGCTGGGGGCTCCTGATCTATCTCTAATTTTTTTAAAAAATACCACTTAAAAAGGCTTGCCTGGGCAGAGTAGTTATGTAGGGTAAGGTCTGGTTACTCTTTGGATGTCTGTGAATTCTGGGGAAGATTGAGAAATCCAAATAAAAATCAAGGAGCCATCCCAAAGGTGCTTTTTCAAGAGGCAACTGGACTTTCTGGTTTTTCTTTGAAGATGTTTCTCTTATCATCCAAGAATTGGATTGGATTGGATTTATTACATTTATATGCCACCCTTTTCCCCGAAGGGGACTCAGGGCGGCTCACAATTCAATCAGGGAAGGGGGTACAGACAGGGGAATAAAAAGACAAGACATAACAGTACAAAATTTAAAAACACACAACAACCATACCATTCGAGAAGGGGGGCAAAAACTCTTTAGCCCCAGACCTGTTGGAACAGCCAGGTTTTAAGGGCTTTGCGGAAGGCCTGGAGGGTGGTGAGGGTTCGAATCCCCACGGGGAGCTCGTTCCAGAGGGTCGGAGCAGCCACAGAGAAGGCTCTCCTCCGGGTAGTCGCCAGTCGGCATTGGCCGGCGGATGGAATTCGGAGGAGGCCTAATCAGTGGGATCTGATCGGTCTATTGGAGGTAATTGGCAGCAGGCGGTCTCTCAAGTACCCAGGTCCAATACCATGAAGGGCTTTATAAGTGACGACTAGCGCCTTGAAGCGTATCCGAAGACCAATAGGCAGCCAGTGCAGCTCGCGGAGGATAGGTGTTACGTGGGTGAACCGAGGTGCACCCACGATCGCTCGCGCGGCTGCATTCTGGACAAGCTGAAGTCTCCGAATGCTCTTCAAGGGCTGCCCCATGTAGAGCACGTTGCAGTAATCCAGTCTAGAGGTCACAAGGGCACGAGTGACTGTTGTGAGGGCCTCCCGGTTCAGGTAGGGACGCAACTGGTGTACCAGGATGGTGGGGAAATTCTTCAGTCACAGCTGAAGAAGCTTCTCAGATGAGAAGCGAAAAGTCTTCAACATCCCCCCCCCCCCGAAAGTCCAGTTGTCTCTTGAATAAGCGCCTTTGGGACAACCATGACCTGGATGACTAAGAATCTCCATAAACCAAGAAGGCAATGGCCACAGTGGTACCAAGGATGCTGCATGGATGTGCATGAAATCACCAGGAGTTCAGCTTGAAGGTGGCTTGATCTTTTTGCTAGATTTAAGATCTTTTTCATACTGGTTTTCTTCCCTTCTCTTGGTAGGGTTATGACCTGAGGATTCCAACAAGCTAGATTCACACGCAGCTTGATTGATTTACTTTTCTTCTGCTTCAGACCTTGAAGGCGACAACTGTGTTTTTGATGGGATTATTTATCGAAGTGGAGAGGCCTTCCAGCCCAACTGTAAATACCACTGTACCTGCAGGGATGGGCAGATCAGCTGTGTGCCCCTCTGCAATGTTGATTTGTTGCTTCCTGGCCCCGAATGCCCCTTCCCGAGGAAAGTTGAAGTTCCCAAGGAATGCTGTGAACAGTGGTCATGTGATCCTAACACAGAGGACACCGCAGGCTTTGCAATGGAAGGTGTGTAAAGGCTTTATAGTTGTGTCTTTGCTTCTCTGGAAGTATCTACTGTGCTCTTGTGACTCTTCAAGACCAGTTATCAATGCCAGTCTTAGAGAGGGAATTTATGGCAGATAGGAACATACGTTTCTAAGAAAAACAAAATGTGCAGGTACAGTATAGGTCAGTGATGGCAAAGCTATGGCACGCGTGCCACAGCTGGCACGCGGAGCCATTTGTCAGGGCACGCAAGGCGCTGCCCTGTCAGTTCTCCAGCACACATGTGCGTGCTGGCCAGCTGAGTTCACCCCTTTTTAAAGCCATTTTTCACCCATCCCAGGCTCCAGTGGCTTTATAGGAGCCTGGGGAGGGCGAAAAGGGTCTCCCCCCCACCCGAGAGGCCCTCCAGAGGCTTCATGAGCTTCTCTGAAGCCTCCGGAGCACAAAAAAACCGGCCCTACGGGCAAACCGGAACTTCAGGGACAGACTTCCAGTTTGCTCGGAGGGTCATTTTGACTGCTCCGGAGGCTTCAGGGAAGCTTCCTGAAGGTACCTGAAGCCTCCAGAGGGCTTCTGGGGGGGGCTGTTTTTGCCCTCCCCAGGCTCCTATAAAGCCTCTGGAGCCTGGGGAGGGCGAAAAAAGCATGCAAAAAATGGGGGAAGCACCTTTAGTGCGTGCATGCGCACTGGGGGTCGCGCATTGCATTATGGGTGCAGCACGCCTGCACACGACCCCCCCCCCCCGTGCTCCCCCACTTATGGCATGTGAGCCAAAAAAGGTTCACCATCGCTGGTATGGGTGGTACCTTGCTCAATAGTAGTAACTGTGAAAGGGATCTTGGAGTCCTAGTGGACAACCATTCAAATAGGAGCCAGCAGTGTGCAGCGGCTGCCAGAAAAGCCAACACAGTTCTAGGCTGCATCAACAGAGGGATAGAATCAAGACCATGTGAAGTGCTTAACATCACTTTATAATGCCTTGGGAAGGCCATACTTAGCAACAGAAATGTTGGGCTCAATTCTGGTCGTACGTCGAGGACTACCTGTGCTAATTTAACATCTGCACTGATTCACTTTAAAACTCTGGCAAGAAAGGTCATAAAATAAGACAAAGCTCACTTAACTGTCTCTGAGCAATAGGAATTTTGGTGTCAGTTGTGGTCACAAGTCAAGGACTATCTGTATTTAAGTTAATTGATTGTTTAAGTTAAACTTGTGTTTAATACTCAATAACGTTAAGTGTTTTGTCTTCTTCTTCTGGTGATTCACATTTCTTTGTCCTGGTCTTAAATTCTCTTTTAGAATAGACTTCTTGGCACATTATTCAAGGACCAAGTAAGGTCTTCAGCTTTAAAATGGTTGTGTCTCTCTGGACTGTATTGGAAAAAGCACTATCCATGGTATGGGGGACAGGAGAAATCTTGCTTATGTTGGCTTCCTTCTCAGTGTGGCAAAACAACCTTAAATCAAATGTTCAGTTCTTAAGATGGCCCTGAGGTTAAATATAATGCTTAAAAGCCATGCAGAATTAGTCATCCAAGACGGCGATTCATTTTTGGTTCCCTGCCACCAGATTCTGCCACTCATAAAATGTCCAGTTTAAATCTTATAGCATAAGGCTCATGTGAAATCAGTGTGATACTGTTAGAAAACCTCTAGTGTTGTGGGAAGGAAGGACTCACTGGAGAAGTTCTTAATGCTGGGAAAGATTGAAGGCAAAAGAAGAACAGGATGACAGAGAAGGAGGTGGCTGGATGGAGTCACCGAAGCAGTCGGCGTGATCTTAAATGGACTCCAGAGGATGGTAGAGGACAGGAAGGCCTGGAGGAACGTTGTCCATGGGGTCGCAATGAATCGGACACGACTTCGCAACTAACAACAAATTGTGGGAAAGCCTTAAGTTAAAAGCCTTCTTCTCCACCCAATGTCCTATAATAAGCAACCGGCATTAGAGCCAGTTTGAGGTAGTGGTTAGGACACTAGGCTCAAAACTGGGAGACTATGTCCCCTTAAGGCTGAAATCATCTGGATGATTTTGAGCCAGTCCTCCCTCTGAGCCCTTGAAAAAAGGGAATGGCAAACTACTTCTGAAATCTCCCTAAGGAAACTACAGGGGTAAAGGTAAACATTCCCCTTGCACATATGTGCTAGTCGTTCCCGACTCTAGGGGGCGGTGCTCAGCTCCATTTCAAAGCTAAAGAGCCAGCGCTGTCCGAAGACGTCTTCGTGGTCATGTGCCTGGCATGACTAAATGCCAAAGGTGCACGGAACGCTGTTACCTTCCCACCAAAGGTGGTCCCTATTTTTCTACTTGCATTTTTACATGCTTTTGAACTGCTAAGTTGGCAGAAGCTGGGACAAGTAACGGGAGCTCACTCCATTATGTGGCACTAGGGATTCGAACCGCCGACCTTTCTGATCGACAAGCTCAGCATCCTAGCCAATGAGGCACTGCGTCCCTATTTAGGGAAATCTCCCTAAGGAAGCTACAAGGGTACGTTCAGTCAATCACAAGAAGTCAAGACTGACTCAAAAGACACCTAAAAAAATAGGCACTTAATGAAATTGCTTTATGGCTATCGATATAAAACAGCCAGATATGGCATACATGGATATACATTCCAACTTTATAAGAGCCAAAGGCCAGAAACAGAAAATAAGTGAAAGTTCCTTGGTGTTCTCTGAACTTGGCTCAGAGAGCACCAAGGACTCCTCATTTCCACCCTGAGCGACAAATACAAGCGGTCCTCAGTTTACAACCACAATTGAGCCCAACATTTGTGTTGCTGTGTGAAAAAATTGTTGAGTTTTGCCCCCACTTTATGACTTTGCTCACCCCGTTTGTTAAGTGAAGCACTGCACTTGTTGAATTAGTAACAGGGTTGTTAAATCTGGTTTCCTTGTTGATTTTGCTTGCCAGAAGGTCGCACGGCTATCGTCATAAATGTGAGTCAAGTTGTTAAGCATCCGAATGTATATCATGTGACCATGCTGCAAAGGTCGTAAGTGCGAAAAATGATTGTAAGTCACTTTTCAGTGTTATCAACCCTATCGAATGGTCACTAAATGAATTGTTGTAAGTCAAGAACTACCCATATTTAACACAGGACAGTTCATGGCTAATAATTACCTCCATATAACATGCAGGACTTCTAGGTGCTCACTAAGAAAGATTTTTTTTTAAATGACCATCAGATCATTAGTATTTCTTATATTATTATTAACACACTCTGAGGCTAAAGAGTTAGACATTCTACTCCCCCTCCCCACCTGAAAGGAACTCTGTTCCAACTGCCATGTGGGCATGGCCAGCACATGACTCATCCGGCCTGTGGGCTGGCAGATGAGACATTCTACTCCCTCTCCCCACCTGAAAAATGCTGTGATGCTAAGGAGTTAGACTAAGGGAGAGAAGGAGATAAGATAGGAGAGGCCTTTGTGGGGCAAGCCTGAGGGAGAGAAGAGGATAGGAGGGGATCAATGGGGCCAGCCTGAGGAAGAGAAGGGGAGAGGAGAGGCCGATGTAACTACACATTAATTTTCAAGCTGTATGTGTCAATTTATCAAGCCTGATAACATAGTTTCATCTCTGGAGCATGGGTATCCAGCTAGTATTATATATATATATATATACTGTCCACCTTCCATTAAGCTCTCAAGGAAGGGAGATATTATGTCCTGTCCTTATGTATGCAATTCATAGAGAGGGAGATTTCACTAATTTTATACCGTGAATATCCTGTGTGGTATTTTCAATTACTGTGACCACCAATGAACCCCTGCATAAAAAAAAAATTTGGGGGGGAGGAATTGCATACAAACTCCACCAAATGATTTTCTTAAAGCCTGCACAATCCATGTTTGACAATGTTTACAGCAACAGCAAAACAGCAGGCTGGCAACTGAGTCATCATGCATAAAAATTCCCACCGTTTTGGCCTGCAAAGTTTACAAAGTCTTTTTTTTCCAAGTCATAATCTCTCACGGATTATGATTGTAGAAAGTTTCTCTCACAACCTCTTGTAGAAGCTTAGAATTCCAGAGACTCCCCACTGAGAAACGCCATCTTAAGGATCCTGGATATCTTTTGACAACTGCATTGAACGAACAGAAGACATTTATGGAACATGAAAACTGGTGCCTTGAAGCTTTTAATTCTTTAAGATTGGGTGGAGAAACTTGTAAACCAACATAGTGAATTTATGGATCCTGGAGGGAACAAGCCCTGGGCCACAGTTGAACAATTGGGGGAGGGGTAGTGGTCAATCATTGGATTGAAATATAATTGAGAATTATTTTAAAGTCGCGTTCAGTGTGGTTGCTCCCCAAAATTTTATCTTTCTGTGTCATGAAAAAATTGCACTTCAGTGGTTGATTTTGAAGGGACTCTGAGAATAGCAATAGCAATAGCAGTTAGACTTATATACCGCTTCATAGGGCTTTCAGCCCTCTCTAAGCGGTTTACAGAGTCAGCATATTGCCCCCAACAACAATCCGGCTCCTCATTTTACCCACCTCGGAAAGATGGAAGGCTGAGTCAACCCTGAGCCAGTGAGATTTGAACAGCCGAACTGCTGAACTGCAGTCAGCTGAAGTAGCCTGCAGTGCTACATTTAACCACTGCGCCACCTTGGCTCAAGTGCTCAAGTTTTTGAAGGTCCAGTTATAGCCCTAAAATCTAAAAATATTTATTTTCCTAGCTAAGAAAACAGATACCAGGAACAGTCTAGCTGTTGCATTCTTACCACATAAGGCTTTCCTTAAGACGAAGTCATTTTATTCTCCCAAAACACTGAATAACAATATTGCTATGAATTTTAATTCCTGCTTTTATTTTGTTAGATTACTGCTTATTTTGTCCTGTATATATTTGACATGATCATTTTTTTTTAATTGCTGGTATTGATTATAAATTGCCATGAAAATTTGTAGTTATGCAGGTAGTCCTCGACTTACAACAGTCCATTTAGTGAACAACACTGAAGAAAGTTACTTATGACCATCTTTCACACTTATGACTGTTGCAGCATCCACATGGTCATACAGTCAAGATTCAGACACATAGCAATTGACTCATGGTTGTGACAGTTGCTGTGTCCCGGGGTCATGTCAATGGGGAAGCCAGACTCACTTAACAAGCTTGTTACTGACTTAACAATTGCAAGGATTCACTTAACAACTGTGTCAAAAGTGTCATAAAATGAGGCAAAATTCTCCTAGCAACTGTCTCGCTTAGCAACAAAAATTTTGGGCTTCATTGTGGTCATAAGTCAAGAACTATCTTTCTATAAAATTAAGTTTAGCCCATTAGATAAATGCACCCCTTCAAACCTCAGTGTCTATATTAGATTGACTACAAATCCATCTTGTGTATAGATTTGGGACCTCGCAGAGAAGGTTATCCTTGCTATATTACAAAATACATAGTTTCTTGAAAATCATTTTTTAAAATTGCAGTTTACTCAAGTGGAAATATTTATCGACTTCCTCTTGATCAAGAGGAACCCAAGGCAGCAAACTAAACAAATATTAAATCAATGTAGTGTACAAAAAAGAAGACAATGAATACCTTGAGAAAGAGAAATTAGTTGTCAACCCTTACATCAATGAACACTCAGAAGAGGAATGACATAACAGCTGGAAACTTAAATGTAATGTTTCTATTTCCCTAGTACGTTTTTTTCCTCTGTGGTAAATTCTTATTTTATCATCTTCTAATGTCTTTTGATGGTGAATTATAAGGCAGCCCTCCACTTATGACCATTTGTTTAGCGACTGTTTGAAGTTATGATAGCACTGAAAAAGAGACTTACAACAGGTCTTCACAATTACAATGGTTGCTGCATCCATGCACTCAAATTTGGGCACTGGCAACCGGCATGTCGTCATGACAGTTGCTGCATCCTGCAGCCACATGAGCGCCATTTGCAAATTTCCATGGGAGCTCCTGACAAAATCAATGTGGGAAGCTAGGTTTGCTTGCTGCGTGATTTGCTTAACGACCATGGCAAAAATGTCACAGCAGTGAGCACTTAATGACCACATTGCTTAGTGATGGAAGTTCTATTCCCAACTGTTGTCATAAGTAAAGGAGCATCTGTATGTAGTAGTTAAGCGTGGCACAACAAAACCGCGCTCGACTAAAGCGCGCCCGATTAAACCGCGTCGCTGACGTCATCAACAGGGCGACAATAGCGAGCGCGGAGAAAGAAGGGCGGTTTAAATAGCGCTTTGAAAGCAAGCCGATTCAACTTAAGGTAAGGGTTAGGGTTAGGGTTAGCTTTAGGGTTAGGTTAAGGGTTAGGGTTAGGGTTAGGGTTAGGTTAAGGGTTAGGGTTAGGGTTAGGGTTAGGGTTAGGGTTAGGTTAAGGGTTAGGATTAGGTTTAGGTTTAGGGTTAGGTTAAGGGTTAGGTTTAGGGTTAGGTTTAGGGTTAGGTTTAGGGGGGTTAGGTTTAGGTTTAGGGGTTAATTTTAGGTTTAGCGTTTACAGTGTGCTTCTGTCTCCGCGCTGTTGTCGCCCTGTGATGACGTCAGCTACGCGGTTTCGTCGAGCGCGCTTTAGTCGAACGCGGTTTTGTGGTGGAACCGTAGTTAAGGACTGGGCCATGTTGGAAGAAGGTGGCATGTCGAATATCCTAGAACTTTGCAAGCAACAGCAACTTAAATTAGACACAGAAATAGATTGAAACTATAACGCAATCAATGTGCAGCAGGACCTGTATAATAGGTTTCCTGGTGTGGCCCTTATGGTTGAATTTATTTGCCTTTTTGTTTTTTTGCAAAAGTTATCATCTTTAGTAGCCTCCACTTGGATGGTTGAGAATTCAATACTAGGCAGAGACAGATATTTCTCTATTAGGGTGCAAAGAGAAAATATCTGCTGTGAACTCCGCATAGGTGTCAGGAAGGGCATCCGGCCTGTAAATGCTCAGCTCCATTCACAGCTCCAACTCCACCCTAATCAAAGGGATTACAGGGTGATAAAGTGTTTTGCAGCCCACCGGACATGATTGAGCCATGCACTGATAGCCAATTATATCCTTTCCAGTTTGGAGCGAATATCTTAATCTTTGACTGTGTGAGAATCTGTGGGCAGCTGAGCAGTTCATTGTCGCAATTTTGCCTTCAGGATTCAGACAGGAAGCTACCTTGGGGGCTGAAGGTTCTGACTCCGGTTCTAACTGCATTGAGCAGACAACGCAATGGAGTGCATGTTCCACCAGCTGTGGCATGGGAGCCTCTACCAGAGTCACCAACAAGAACCCAATGTGTGAGATGGTGAAAGAGATGAGGCTATGTGAAGTGCGCCCCTGTGGAAGGAGCCCACCACCTGATAAGGTATGGCTTACAGTATGTTCAAGTCATGATACTAATCTGTATTAATTTTGGAGAGAAGAGCATGTTGAACTTTGGCTTGGAGATAAAGGTTGAGATGGTTATTAAGTTCCTTATTTCAGTTATTTCTACCAACCTGTTTGTGAGTGTCTCTTTTGACCGAGGCTTCCCAAGAACATGAAGCAAATTCCTTGTCCCGACAAAAACCCCTTTTATTAATTTACTGTGAATTCTGCTCATTCAGCAAAGTCTTCCAAAGGAGGATTTACAGTCACAGACCTTATCTGGCTTGGAGAGCTGCCAGGCCAATATCTGCAAAACTTGGCAAGGAGTCTCGGAGAGTCACGAATGAATTAAGCAAACTAATTGTCTCCTGAAAAGTCCACTCACCTTTCGCTCCTCTTTTATTTCTTCTGGGTGAGGCCATTCATCGTCCACCTCTGGCCTTACTCCCAAGTCGACCCCTGTTCTTTAGCTGTTCCCTTCGTCTAGCAACTCTCTGCATGCACACACTGGGAACAGGCTCCAGCTGTTCGTCTGCCCCACTGATGTCTGACTCTGAAAGCAGCTGATAGCTGGCATACAGCTCTGGCCCCCTCTCTGCCTCCCACACGCACTCCTCATCAGAGCCTTCCCCAGATCCAGGACTAGCCCATGTTCCTCCCCAACCCACTCACTGTCTGAATCTGCTGCCAGCTCCACATGCCACTGGCGGGCCACAACAGTATCCTGGGTCTCTTAGATTGAGCCACTGTGGGAAATGCCACGCTGGACTAGATCAGGGGTCTCCAAACTTGGCAACTTTAAGATTTGTGGACTTCAACTCCGAGAAATTCTGGCTGAGCAATTCTGGGAGTTGAAGTCCACAAGTTGTCGAGTTTGCAGACCCGTGGACTAGATATGAATCTTAGCCTGATCCAGCAGGTCACTTAGGGTGCATTTATCTGCAGAAGTGGCTTCTGAAGTAGAGTTGTCATTGCGACAACATAGGTTTTTGGTGGTGCACATTGAACACAAGTGCAACCAGAGCAATGGGACTGTTGCAGACTAGCCAATGTCTCAAAAGGTGTTCTATGACCTCTCAAGCCATTTATTAATTTTATAGTTCTACTCACAAAACTGATTCAATGTGGACATTCCTTTGGTCAGAACTCATATATACTGTACAGTCCAACCCCATGCTCAGGCAGGAAACCCCACACCACTTCGGACAAATGGTTATCCAATATCGTGTTAAAAACTTCCAGTGTTGGAAAATTCACAACATCTGGAGGCAAGCTGTTCCTCTGATTAACTGTTCTGTCAGGAAATTTCTCCTTAGTTCTAAACTGCTTCTCTCCTTGATTAAGTTTCCACCCATTGCTTCTGGTCCTGCCCTCAGGTGCTTTGGAGAATAGTTTGACTCCCTCTTCTTTATGGCAACCCCTGAGATATTGAAACACTGCTATCATGTCTCCCCTAGTCCTTCTTTTCATCAAACTAGACATACCCAGTTCCTGCAACCGTTCTTCATATGTTTTAGTGTTCAGTCCCCTAATCATCTTTGTTGCTCTTCTCTGCACTCTTTCTAGAGTCTCCACATCTTTTCTACATCGTGGTGACCGAAACTGAATGCAGTATTCCAAGTGTGGCCTTACCAAGGCATTATAAAGTGGTATTAACACTTCACGTGATCTTGATTTTATCCCTCTGTTTAAGCAGCCTCACTTTTTTTCTGCAGTTTCACTATAACCATGCAATTCTGAAATTGCCAGACTTTGGGCTGTTAGTTTGAGATCCGAGCTTGGCAATTTAGTTGCAAACATTTCGTCACCATTTGAGGAGACACTATCCGTGGGCTTTGAATTGTGCTCATCTGTTAGATGACTGGCCTTTCAATACCTCTTTATGCGAAAGGTATTTTTATTATGCCAGACTTGGTCTAAGGATATAGTTTTCCATACAACACGTTTCTGCACAGAACTAATCCTTCCATCCCCCTCCACTCCCCCATCGAGCCAGAACTGATGAAGCTTCTTGGATGAGAAGCGAGACGTCATCTTCTTCCTCAAGGGAACAAAACAAAGTCCAGTCGTCTTTTGAAAAAGCAGCTTTGAGACAACCATGACCTGGATGACTAAGAATCTCCCTAAACCTTTTCTGCACACATTTCTTATTTTGCATCCTAGCCCAGACAGTCCGGCTTCCATTCTAATCCAAAAAGAATTACAAGTCATTGAAATGATACCCCTTCCATTTTAATGTATCACGGCTATGTTGCATCAAATTGAATGTGAGAGTCCACCTAATTAATGTTCTGCGTTTTGTCGTAGAAAGGGAAAAAATGCCTCCGAACTATAAGACCTCCCGCTGCTTTCCATCTGGAGTACCAGAACTGCACCAGCATCCAGATGTATAAACCCCGTTACTGTGGCATCTGCAATGATGGACGGTGCTGCACGCCACACACGACAAAAACAATCCAGGTGGAATTCCGTTGCCCTCAAGGCAACACCATCCAACATCCGGTGATGTCCATTATTAGCTGTGTGTGTCACAAGAACTGTCCTCAGAATAGCAACGCTTTTGTGCGGAAGCTCAGTTGAAGGAGCCGCTCAAAAAAATCACCAGATTATCCTCCTGATGCTTTAATGTAACACGTATCTTCTCTTTTGTGTGTGTGTTGGGGGGGGGGCAGAAGGGTCAGATGTTTTGATTCCCAACCCCGTCTATCATTTGATTTCTAGATAAACCAGTTCAGTTCCTGTGAGATTTGTTATTATTATTTTTTTTGAAATCGTGCTTGCTTCAAACAACATTGTGTCATTAAAATATTGTCACTTGGGAAGTGTGCAGCTTTTCTTTCTTAGCAGTTTCTCCTTTCTTGGCTACATGTATTACCCTGTAGTCACATTCCATGGACTAATTGTTTGACCTTAATGGACGCAAGATGCTTGTAATCTAGTATGCTTTCTTGCTTGATGTTTATTACAGCCAGGAATCAGGGATGGGTTCCGGCTTCTATTATTGCCAATTCGCTCAGGGACATGCTTCGTGCGCTTGCATGCTCGATGTGCTCTAAGCGCGTATGCGCAGTAGTAAAAAATGCTTCTGTGCATGTGCAGAAGCAAAAAACAAGATGGTGACGCCTACGGCACTGCCGATAAAACCAATTTGGGGGCGTGACTGGCCAAGTTACTAGCAATAGCAATAGCAGTAGACTTATATACCGCTTCATAGGCCTTTCAGGCCTCTCTAAGCGGTTTACAGAGAGTCAGCATATTGCCCCCAACAATCTGGGTCCTCATTTTACCCACCTCGGAAGGATGGAAGGCTGAGTCAACCCTGAGCCGGTGAGATTTGAACCGCTGACCTGCTGATCTAGCAGTAGCCTGCAGTGCTGCATTTAACCACTGCGCCACCTTGGCTCCTCTAGTACTACCTACTCAGCCGAACCGGTCCGAACCAGTAGGAACCCACCTCTGCCAAGAATTGGGCACTTTAGAGTTGAAATCCTCTCTACCAAGAAAAGTGTTACTTGGGTTAGCCAGAAAAACATACTGAGTGCAAAATTCTTTGCTCATTTTTCTCCCACCAATTAATAAATTCCTCTCTATTTTTGTCCCTTCTTTTGCCATTTTTTCCCTGAAGTTTGTATTTTCTTCTTTGTCTCGTTTTGATCTTCAGCAGATGCTACGTCTTGATTTTGGCAAATGGTCCCAGAGGTGCCCTCCCGAAACTGGTGCCTACAGATGTGTCGACTTTTCTTCCCCAAATACACAAATACGGCAATGTCTATGTTGGGGGAGGGACATGTCTTCAGCAACTGGGAATGCTTTTATTACCACTGGTAGACTTTAAGGTCACTGCTGAGTGATGCCTTACGTTTATTTAATCCCTCCTTAGAATTCAATCAATATTTGTTTTCTACAGAAAGCTATAAATAGTTCAAAAGAAACAGACCCCACAAAAAAGTAGGGGGAATTGCACTGTATGTGAGAAATCATTACACCCTTATAGCAATATGTAAAGCCCTCTTGAATACATTTGGGTGAACATTGGAGGAAAAAGAAATGACATTGCTATAGGTGTATACAGGAGTGGGCTGCTATAAGTTCGCCTAGGTTCAGGAGAACCTGTAGCTAATGTTATGGCTGGTTTGGTGAACATCCAAATCCCATCCCTGGCTGGCCCAGCCCAGCCCACTCATCCCTCTCCTCCCCTCCCAGGAGTCTCCACGTGGCCCGTTTTGGATGCGAAATAAGTGCAGGGCCTTTGTAGGTAAGTGCCGGAGGCTCCGGGTTGGGGAAAGATGGGCCTCTTAGACGTTCCGGAAGGCCGGAAATGCTCGTTTCTGGCTTCTGGGGGGTCTCCAGAGCCCGGGAGATGCAGTTTTTGCCCCCATCCCCCAGAAGCTGAAGGAAAGCCTCCAGAGGCTGGGCAAGGCGAAAACGCTCCCACCACACTATGGTGCAGGAGGCCGACTAGGCCATGCCCAACACGGCCACGCCCACTCACCAACCAGGCAGAGGACCCGTTGCTGAAATTTTTGAAGCCCACCTGAAGCAGAAATAGATGAACCTTTTGCTAACCAGTTAGCTAAGATGTGCAGGAAACACACCACTGTAATCATGGGGGACTTCAACTACCCTGACCGTTAAAGTCTTCCAGTACTCGAGGGACAGTTGCCGAGAAGAGGGTCTTGGCTTACTCTCCAAAGCGCCTGAGTAGGATAAGAAGCAATGTGTGAAGCTTGTTAAAGAGAGCTCCTACGTGGGACTAAGGAGAAATTTCCTGGCAGTGAGAGCAATTAATCAATGGAACAGCTTTCTTCCCACAATTGTAGGTGCTTCATCACTGGAGGTTTTCAAGAAAAGATTGGACATCCATTTGTCCCGTATGGTATAAGGTCTCCTGCTTTGGGCAGGGGATTGAACTAGAGGACCTCCAAAGTCCCTTCTTTAAATGCACAGACTTATGCATCTTTTAGAGACACTACAAAGACAATATACTGAACTTGCCTTGTACAAGGGTGAAGATAAAAGTTGTAAATATGGAGACCGCCAAGAGGTCTTTGGAAGTTTGAGTTTTGTAGACCCAAGATATTTCAGTTGTCTTGGTGGGTTGACACTCAATTTTCTACAGTTGGACTTAGTATTCACTTTGTGTACAGACTATCAAAAAGACCAGCTGGCATTTGTGCTAAGGGAAAAAGCAAACACTGTAAATAACTGAAGAAGGCCTGTGGTTTTCTAGAAACAACAAATGGAAATGGAAAGCATACATTGTATAACCTCCCTTTTCCCCACTGTGAATGTTGCAGAGATGGGTTGCTCACAGTTTGGCTGAATTGGTAGTGGTGGTGGCAGGAGACTCCGCCAACTTACCCGGACGCTTCTGCGCATGCACAGAGGTGTTGCGCACAAGCACGAGTGAAGCGGTAGTAAACCGATTAGCAACCCATCCCTGGAATGTTGGTATTACTAAAGAAAACCTCTCGGCATGAGATATAAAGTAACTGGTGAAGGGATGGCGAACCTTTTTTCGCCTCGGCTGCCAAAAGAATGTGCATGTGCATGCATGCCCACCCCCATAATTTAATGCTCCCCCACGCCATGCCCTCTGCTCGTGCACGTGTGATCCCCCCACTGCCCTGCGCATGCACGCACGGCTTTCTTTTCTCTTTTTTTGAGAAATTTTTTTATTGTTTTAGTTAAACAAAAAAGAAAAAGAAAAAAAATCATCTTTCGTTACATCTTGTTGAAAGCGTATCGATTGGTTACAAATATATTCCGTGAGTTTCTTCCACAGTCCTTACATATACTTCATTCAAATCATGTTTTAAGTCAAGAAAGAAAAGTTATGTATTTTACTATCCCTGTATCATAATTCTCATTTGGTTACCATTGTTTAAACATGTTTTTATCTAGGCTCATTTATATTAGAAGAGACAACCACGTACAGGCGTTCATTTACAATTTCAATAGATCTTCAATACCATTACACCTTTAAATTAATTCGGTTAAGTAAGATATCTAGCATCTCCCCCCCCCCCCGTAACACACCTGTTATGTATCATTAAATATTGTCCATTAACATTTCATTGTTATTGTAGTTAACTAAAGGTTATTTACTGATTATCTCACCTCTCCTCTCCAGGCCCACACAATATTATAACTTTATAACTGTCTTTAAACAATGATTTATTAATAAAATTTATAGGACTTTTCTCTCAATCCCAAATTAGTTAATTACGGACACACGGCTTTCTTGGAGCTTGGGGAGGGCGAAAACAGCTTACTCCATCGGTGGGCGGTAGGTCCGTTTTTCACCCTCCCCAGGCTCCAGATGCTTTCTAGGAAAATTGAGGCCAAATATCGGCTGGCCAGTATGCACATGCGCACTGGCGCTAACAGGGTAACGCCTCGCGTGCCTTCAGCCATGGTTCCGCGTGCCACCTGTAGCACGCATGCCATAAGTTTGCCATCACGGAACTGGTGGGACAAAGTAAATCATTCTTGAGCTATAAGGCAGGTTCAAACAATATTTTATTTTGGATTATATGTTGGAAATAAAGTTAGGAATGAATCCTATAATTGTGTTATTAAGTCTAGTATATTCTGCCTAAAGGTTTACAAACCCTTTTGGTAGTAAGTGTGATTGTGCAACCTTGCAAAGAAATTTAAAATGTTCCAAATCCTGGGAGTTACATGTAAAGAATGCAGCCAATTACCACAATTTCATATTTCGACCAAAAAGAGGATATTTTTGAAAAATAGATGTACATACATTTTGCTTTCTTTATTTTGGAGGACAGTGACTGCCATCTACTGGTGATGCACCTGCTTTGTTGCTAATCCTTAATCGAGGCTAGATTCTAGTCAAAATTGATTTCAGTGGGGGCCGCATCAGGGTTGTGTTTGACCTGGGGGGGGGAGGGCGGGATGGGCGTGGTCATCTCAATGTCACCCGTGTCGTGGGTGCCTGTGGTGGCCCAAGCACTCTACCAGCAGCCTCCCGAGCTCCATTTTTACTGGCAGAGGCACCGTGGGATGGTCCTTCCAAGGGTGGGACCTGGCCGACTTTACTGCCGGTTTGCTCGTGCATGCGCATATGCACTTCAATTAAAATTGTTTTGTGCATGCGCAGGACTGAAAAACACGCTGGCGATGGCAGCAAGCGGGGAACCGGTTCGGAGGAGTGGCAAGCCTGGGTTCCTGCCGGTTCCAGCGACCCAGGCCACCATATCACTACCGGTTCGGCCATCTCTGGGTCCTTTGCTGTTTCCAGCGCAGCACCACAGGCCAGATCTAAGCACCCCATGGGCTGGATCCAGGTCCCAGGTCTTGAGTTTGACACCCCTGTTGTAGACGATCAAGGAAGGGCAGGGAGAAATTGACCTTCAACAAACATATTGCTATATAATCCTTGCCTTTTGAGTGACAAGCTTCAATCCAGAGCTGAGTTCCTACCAGTTTGGACCAGTTTGGCCAAGTAAGTAGTAACTCGGCTGGACACGCACCAGAACTGGTTCTATCTTTGGCGATGCCATCTTGATTGGCTGGAGGGCTCTCCCCCCACTTGTCGAAACTTTTCGCCACAGTTTCGGTGGGCGTGGCTTGGTGAGGGGGTCATGTGACTGAGTGTGCATGAGTGACATCAAGTTGGCCATGCCCACTCAGTCATATCCCCCCCCCCATCTAGCCACATCCACTGAACCAGTAGTAAAAATTTTTGAAACCCACCCCTGGACTGAATGGTTGTGGGGGGATAGATACTCCTTTGAAATCATCTGCTTGTTAGCACACTCTCTGAGAGCTTTTGAGGCTACAAAGGGGTTTATCTGGCTACTCTGGGTCACCTGAATCGGAGTGCAAATAGGTGTGGAACCTTTTTGGACCTGCTGAAAGGACTATGTTGTAAACAGGAGATAACTAGTGTAATATTACTCCCCTCTGTTGAGAGAAAGAGAGCTGTGTGAGATAAAAACCCAATTATTAAATCCTCATAACACAGAGACAAGTCTGGTTCACAATTCAAAAAGGTTTATTTACAGAAAAACAAAAAGTGTTTGCAAAGCGGGCCTCCAAGTCTCTTCCCAAGTGGATCAAGTACAAGGAGAGCAAAGAATAGCATTCAAACAATACATTTTATACACTCTAATCCCAAGAATCTTTCTCCCTCCTGCTCATTCATATAAGGCATTTCTTTCATCATTCCATACAACTTGACCATTTCTTCAGAGGCCCCTATCTCTTATTTGGTTTTTTCTGGTGCCTTTTGTCTGAGCAGATGGCTTACTATCTAACTTGTACATAGGCACCTGTAAACAGCTTGGAATAACAAAGGTTATCTTGTCCTGTTTACTGAACACATTTTGGGGTTAGCAAAAGCACAGTAACTTACTACACATTTTAGGCAAGAATATAATGGCTTATACATTTAACGTTGTATAAGAATACAAAAGTAACCTTTTAACATTTTATAAAAGAGTAACTTAATATCATTTTCTTCAGCTGTTTAACTTTAACACAGATAGTGTATTTTACCCCTCTTTCAAACCAAGAATCCTCTCTTTCCAGTCAGACCTGCTTAGTGCTTGGATGGGAAATTTAGAAGTAGATCTCAAGAGGTTGCCCCAACTGAATGCAACCCCTACGGTTATTTTGAGTTTTACTCCAGCCAGCATGACCAAGGACAAAAGTGAAAATGATAACTCATAACTTTTGGAGGCATGAGTGAATATGCTCCCCACAATCTAGACAAGTCACAGTTTTCACAGACCAGGAGAAAGGAAGATTAGTCCAAAGGAATCTTTATTTTAGGCACTGAGTGGTTTTCTAACACACCCCTCTTTTCCATCTTGGTTTTAAAAAGAAAAGTTGACACTTAGAATCCCACACACAATCTGCTGTGTAAGATTTTGTATCTGAGATTATGAACTTGGTGTGTCTGGGCACCAGGGCATCTACAGGTCATTTCCTTGAAGTCCACAGTTTCTTGTTCTACTGAATTTTATTGTTCCCGTTCTCTTTTTAGATGCTTGTTTCATAAAGCGGATTTTAAACAGGGGAGCTATCTTAAGTGCAAAGCAAAATGCCAATCTTCAGAGGGAGTTATCTGTCCAAGAACAACTGAAGGGCAGCTATTCATTGCTTCATCTTTGACTTTTTCTAAAAGGTTGAACTTGCAAATATATAGTTAGTTCTCCAGGAGGAATGCAAACATCAGAAGCGTTGCAGATCACCTCTGCAGAGTCCTATCTTTTCAGCTCTATATGTCTGTGAAGATTCTTAGCCATCCAGATCATAGTTGACGTTTCACTTTTTATCCAAGAAGCTTCTTCAGCTCTGAAGAAACTTCATATTTCTCCAATCTACGACACAATCCTTTCAACAGATCCAAGAAGGCTCCACACCAATTTCCACCACTCAGGTGACCCTGATGACTCAGATAAACCTCCAGGTGACCTTAACAATCCGCTAAAAGAATGTAGATGTCCAGATGTCTGCAAGGAGTATAAATCCTTCCATTCCCCACCATCCAGTCAGAGCTGAAGAAGCTTCTTGGATCTCTCTAGGCATTCCAGCCGTCGTCCGTTGCTCTTCCAGGTTCCAGCATGCACATGTGAGCCGGCCAGCATAGGAGTGCCAGAAACTGGAAGAGCAGCTCCCTGACATGCATACACACACCCCCAGAACCTGAGCTTTCAGTTTTTGGTATGCACATGTGCGCCAGTCAGTTGGTCTTCACGTGCGCATGTATGACAGAAACCGGAAGCTCAGCTCTTTAGAACTGCTCTTCCAGTTTCCGGCATTCTTGCCCGTGCCGCCAGGCAGCTGCTCTTCCAGTTTCTGGTGCTCGCGCATGTGTGCGTGCTCCCATTTCAGCATAAAAGGTTCACCAACACTATTACAGACAGAAGCCTGGAGAAGATTGGGCTGTTTTAATGAGCAACAGTAAGATGTTGGGCTCCTGAACATCCCACAGCCCTTCTTCCAAATCATTTGCAAAGCATGCTGGCTGGGTCATAAAGCTCAGCTTCTCTCCTATTAAAAATGACAATTCGATAGCAGGTTTTGGGCATTGCACCCAGGAGATATATAGGATTTCAGCTTGTGAACATCTGTCCTACATGAGACAAGAGCGGGGTGGGGGAACCCTTCTTGTGATTCATTGGAAAACGTCCCATATATTCCATGAAATATGGAACCTGGTATCCGAAAACTCATGCAGCAGAAATTGGAAGGAACTTCCCATCTGACTGTCTCAAGAAGATTAATGGCTCCAGAACTGGCCTCGCTATCTCTTTCGTCTCTAAATGGAAACAGCAATCTAATTTTGCAGAAGTCTCCCTCCCAGCAGCTCTTTCATCTTAAATCCCAGAGTACGGACTTCTTCCCTCCCTTCCCTCTGCCTTCAGCTTTTTCTGAACCGATCGATTCATAAATCCAACCAACCACCTGTGAACAGTTAGGTGAAGGAGGAGGAGGAGGAGGAGGAGAAGGAGGAGGAGGAGGAGGAGGAGGAGGAGGAGGAGGAGTAGGAGGAGGAGGAGGAGGAGGAGGAGAAGAAGAAGAAGAAGAAGAAGAAGAAGAAGAAGAAGAAGAAGAAGAAGAAGAAGAAGGAGAAGAAATCCATTGTCCAGTCAGCCGAGCCAAACTATAGCCACGTACCATTATTTTTCCAGATGGCCCGTGTACAAAAGGCCCATAATTGATATCTGTTCTGCCAAGGGAAAGCCGGAGATTTAACTTCTGAAGATCAAAAGCTGTTTTCAGACCTAGGCAAGACTGCTTCTGGAAAATCCATCAGCATTATTTTTAGAGCAAGGCTTAGACAGGGTAGTGGGTGAGCAAGCGACTGGAGGCTGTGCCAAGACCGTGAAGAGACAGACGGGCTTTGAAAACGGGAATCTGTGCTAGTCTTCAAAGTGGAGCAGAGCTGCTGGCTGGCTCCCGCGAGCACTTCCAGTCCCGTTTGTGAGAATTACCCTCTCTGGAACAGTGGCCAGCCAAGTCATCTCCTTTAATAAACTTTAGAGAGTCCACTGGAACATCTCGGGGATTGAGAACATTCTCCCTAGCAGCCTATAAAATAATAGAAGAAGCTGATAATATAACTGCAGGCGTCCCTCATTAGGGACAGGCCATGCTGCCTGTAGAAGCAAGAGCCATATGTTCTCAAAAAGCCATTGCTGGGACTATTATAACTTTTCTGAAGAAATAAAGTTGTAATTCTACAACTCTAAATTTCACATGCTAGGGTTTAGGTTTAGAACAGTGGTGGGTTTCAAAAATTGTTCGAACCTACTCTGTGGCCGTGGCCTCCTTTGTGGGAGTGGCTTGCCGCCCATGTGACCAGATGGGAGTGGCTTGCCGCCCATGTGACCGGATATGAAGATGCCGACGACACTTGTCAGAACCACCTCAAATTACCTCACACACAGCACTGGCATGCATAAGAATATGATGTAAACTTGTTTTTTAAAAGGCATCTTTGGTTTGCCTTAAAACAACTTCAACACGCGCAATGTTCTGATCGCACCACAAACGCAGAAGTCATCCTTACCTTTCACAGAGGCACTGAGTTTTATCAATATGAGCATGATAGTGTAGAATAATCATATCCAAGGACCAGTGGTGGGTTTCAAAAAATTTTTGAACCTCTTCTGTAGGTGTGGCCTGCTTTCCGGGTCCACTGGTGGAACCTCTTCTAACTGGTTTGGTAGATTTGACGAACCGGTTCTACCGAATAGGTGCGAACTGGTAGGAACCCACCTCTGAACCCACCACTGGGTGGGGAGGAGGTCAGAAGCTGTCAAAAAAGAACACTTCTTCATATAGATACAAGTAGTACTCAACTTGCACTCTTTTGAGGTCGAAATGGACCTCTCCAGAGCTACTTAGAACATGGTTTTGAAGTTACGATGGCCACCTCCCATCATGTGATTACATTTTTTGTCCTCTTGACTTGACAATCTGTCTGCATTTGCACAGCCCTGTGGTCACATGACTGCAATTTTTGTCATTTCTTGCTAGAAACCAGCATTTACTTCCCAGTTCCAGCAAAATAATAATAATAATAATGCACCTGTTAGGTATAATGGATTCTTTTAATGATTAATTAACCACCAAAAAAAGGTCATAAAATTGATCATGATCCTGTGGTGACTCGCTTAACAACCAACATGACTTACAACTGTAATTCCAGTCTCAATGACGGTTGTAAGTTGGTGACTATTTTCAGCTTCCTAGGTTTAAAAATCAGTATAATTTGAGGGTCATTCAGTAAAATGATACCATGCTTGTGCTACGGAGGATCAACCTGAAAACAAGAGGGGAAATAGTTTGCCATTGCGAAAGGAACACCAAATGAAAAAACCCTAAATGTGTGGTTTTATTATATTTAAGTTTCTATTCTCTATGAAGCTTAAATATGTCTATCACATAGTTAACAATCATTGTCATTTTACATGTATAATACACAATACAGGACTGGGGGGAGGGGGGGAAGCACGGCACAAGGGAATGCAATAAAAGTTACATTTCCTCCACCTAAGTAAGTGATTCTTCTGTACCATTTTAAGAAGCTTTGAACCAAGAGAGTCTTTTAAGCTGCTGCACATCAGGAGCTCTTTTAAAAAAACAAAACATATGCTTTACATTAAAGATTCAAAACACAACAGACACCGATTTAATACTTTTTAAAGATTTGTTGCAAGATTAAAAATACACTAATAATTTTAATGTCCTGTTTCAAATTAATAAATATAATATAAAAATATACAGCACTTCATGAGAGGATGGGTGGGCTGAATTTTTAAGAGAAAGTTAAATTTCACTTTCAAATGTATGCAGGTATGTTTTTAAAGAAAGGATTTCTGAGTAGCTTTGACTGGTCTTCCGATAGAAATCTAAGCCGGTAAGTTGTTCGATATCCCGTATTCTCGCTGTGTGCATTTTCAAAAGCTCTTCGACCCACCGGGATTCATCTTCAGAAGAATTCTGGAAGGGAGAAAATAAGAAATAATAATAACAATAACAACAACAATAATGATCTTAACAGCTTAACGACTATGGATGAAGCATGTAACAGTGATACCCATTGTCATTGAGGCACTTGGCACCACGTCCAGGAATTTTACAAGATACATCAACAAATTGCAGCTTCCTGCAATAACACCAGCGGAACTGCAAAAAACTGCACTCCTCGGAACATCTTATATTTTAAGAAGGTACTTGGTTGATACCTAGGATGCTGGCAGCAAACTGTATCAACCATTAGCACCAGTCACTGGTATTTGTGATGCATTTTTGAATGTTCAGTTGGCTGAGTTTCATGTTTAATGAATAAAGTATATATAATATTCTTAACAGACACAATAAACAGCAATAGTATGTTTAAATCAAGGGTGGGCTGCTACGGGTTCACCCAGGTTCGGAAGAACCCATACCTAACTGTTGTGACTCAGCAGTTATGCTGAGAGCTTTTTCAGGATACAAAATTCAGTGTGGTGATTCAGCAGTTCTGCTGAGAGCTTTTACAGGATACAAAATTCAGTATGTAGCTGGGGCTTGTGGGAGGAGGTTTGGAGGTAAAAGGACAGATGCTGCCACGCCCCAGTTGCTGGAGTCAACATACGTTCCTTCGTGTGTTCCGTGTTTGGTAAAAGATTGTTTGATTACTAATCGTGATTTATGCCTGTTACACTTGGACAAGTGCTTTGGTGTTTCATGTAAACTGTTCCGTGAAGACTTTGGAAGAAGTGCATATTGCTTGTAAGCGTTTGTTTTGAATTCTTATCAGAGATTTATGTTTATGTTATTTTCTGGGCTTGAAGCCAGTTTGAACTGAAAACTGATAAAGAAAAGTTCTTTTAAGTTATTTGCCTGCGTTTGTTAACGAGCCATCAAGGGGGTGGTGGTGGTGGTCAGAACACCTAATGTTATGGCCAGTTCAGAGAATGTCCAAATCCCTTCCCTGGCTGGCCCCACCCAACCCCACTCATCCCTCCCCTCCCAGGAGTCTCCACGCAGCCCGTTTTGGATGCGAGATAAGTGCAGGGCCTGTGCGGAGACTCCGGGTTGGGGAAAGATGGGCTTCTTAGAAGTTCTGGAAGTCCGGAAACGCCTCCAGAGCCTGGGGAAGGTGAAAATGCCCCCCGTCCCCCGCTGTGGTGCAGGAGGCCGACTAGGCCATGCCCAACATGCCCACGCCCACTCAACAACCAGATAGAGGACCCATTGCTGAAATCCCACTCCTGGCTGGCCCTGCCCACCCAGCCCCTCCCCTCCCAGGAGCCTCCGAGTGGTCTGTTTTGGAAGCGAGGTAAGGGCAGGGCCTGCACGGAGGCTCAAAGAAGGAAAAATGGGTCTCCCAGAAATTTTGGACCGGAAACAGGGTAGTTTCCAGTCTCCAGAGGGCCTCCAGAGTAGGCAGTTTTCACCCTCCCAGAAACTTGAGGAAAGCCTCCAGAGCCTGGGGAAGGTGAAAATGCCCCCCGCCCCCCGTGGTGCTAATTAAATTTTAAAAAATTAAAGTGATAACCCCCAAACGGTATAAACTAATAAAGAAAAACGAAAAACAAATCTACATTATATTTTATACTTTTCAATAATCAGTAATAATGTTTACTAATTACAGGTATTTCTTGATTTACAACCACAATTGAGACCATTCCATTATTATGCGAGGCAATACCCAATTCTGCAACTGTTCTTTGTATGTTTAAGCTTCCACTTCCCTAATTATCTTTGTTGCTCTTCTCTGCACTCTTCCTAGAGTCTCCACATCTTTTTTTCACATCGTGGCGACCTAAAATGAATGCCGTATTCCAAGTGTGGCCTTACCAAGGCATTATAAAGTGGTATTAACACTTCATGTGATCTTGATTCTGTCCCTCTGTTTATGCAGCCTAGAACTGTGTTGGCTTTTCTGGCAGCTGCTGCACACTGCTGGCTCATGTTTAAATGGTTGGACTCCAAGATCCCTCTCACAGTTACTACTATTGAGAAAGGTACCATGATGGCAAACCTATGGCATGTGTGCCAGAGCTGGCATGCAGTGCCCTCTATGGGCATGTGCACGGTCGGCAGCTGCTCTTCTGGTTTCCAGCAAGCACATGCACACTGGTCAACTGGTCTTTGCGGGCACCAGAGTGCTGGAAAATGGCCTCAAATGGTCCAAAAACAGGCTGTTTGGGGGCTGTTTTCAGGCCGTTTTTTTGTGCTGTTTTCAGGCCATTTTGGGGTCATTTTCAAGCCGTTTTTGGTCTAAAAACAGCCAAAAAACCCAGCCAAAAAAACAGGCATGCACACGCCAGCCAGCTGGGCTTTGGGTTTCCGGTGCTCTGGCGCACACACATGCACATGCACACGTGTTGCAGTTTGGTGCCGGAAATGTTCGCCATCACTGACCTATTCTGTACCTGTGCATTAGATTTTCCTTGCTTCCCAGTATAGCCTTATTTTTCCCACCACTGAATTTCATTTTGTTAGATGAGGTTCTTCTGATCCTCCTGTACTTGGAGAGTGTTTACTGAGGCAAAACCTAAGGCCATATTTGGCCATCAGTGGGCTTTCAAAAAAGCCAGGAGAACATCAATCAATCCTTTTGAACAGGTTCTCTTATGTAGCCATCCTGCCTCTTTGGTCTTTTCCACCACCTTTGGATTGGTTTTAATTCTGCAACTGTTTAACATAAAGACCATTGGGTCTGATGTTGGCACTTTGGTGCCCAGCACCATTCAACGGGAATAAGTTGGAACTTACATTGCAGCTTTCATCATTGTCAGGCCTGTGCGGGAAAATATATGCCAAAACTGAAAGAGGCCCGTCACACTTGTCAGCAGGCTGAGTGAAGTCTAAACAACTTGTGATGATGCTGTAGTAGTGAGTTGGAACTGGGATCGAACTTCCTTCCACATACCTAGAAGATAAAAGGTTTTTCATCTTTTTACAAATGATAAGGGAGAAGCATAGGTTCTGAGAAAATGATCTACCATTGATTTATTAGTTTTAAATCAATGAGGGTTTTCCAAACTTGGCAACTTTTAAGACTTTTGGATTTCAACTCTCAGGATTCCCCAGGTAGCAATGCATTGCTGCCTGGGGAATTCTGGGAGTTGAAGTTCGCAAGTTTTAAAACAGTCAAGTTTGGACACACCTGAAATCAATTATTCCAACTGTCTTTTGGACAAAAGAAATCCTTACCTAGCAGATCATGAGGGACAAAATAGCCCCATCACGGCATGCATTACTCTTCAATCTCTATAAAGGTGTTTTTTGGTTTATTTTTACAAAGAGAAAAAAGTAAAATATTAACAGCCAACTATTGTAAGAAAATACTTAAATATCCTTTCTATAAAAGGTGCTAGTCATTCCCGACTTTAGTGGGGCGGTGCTCATCTCTGTTTCAAAGCCGAAGAGCCAGCGCCGTCCGAAGACCTCTCAGTGATCATATGGCCGGCATGACTAAATGCCAAAGGCGCATGGAACGCTGTTACCTTCCCACCAAAGGTGGTTCCTATTTTTCTACTTGCATTTTTACATGCTTTCGAACTGCTAGGTTGGCAGAAGCTGGGACTAGTAACGGGCGCTCATTCTGTTACGCAGCCCTAGGGATTTGAACCGCCGAACTGGCAACCTTTCTGATTGACAATCTCAGCATCACTGACCCACCCTATCCTTTCTATAGCTGCAAGTAAAAAAAGGATTTGAGGGAAGTTAGCCAAATAAAGTTTCTGGATAAATCACAGGGTTTAGGAACAGATACAAAAAAATTGCAGTTTCTTAGCCAAACCTTCTGTAGCATGGATTAACAACTCATGGGGAGAAGTTGCCAGTTAGTACTGACAAGGTTGGGCCAGATAGACGAGGGGTCTGGGTTGTGTTAAAACTTATTTCCAATGCCAATAATTCCAGATACAAAAGACTGGATTTCAGACATGCCTGATTTAGCCAATTTTGAGAAAAGCATATGTACTGTTAATCAGAAAGTCCCATTATTTCTCCCTTTGGAAAAAATAATTCTTGAACAGGCTGGGTGAATTTTGAAAATGTTGTTTTCCTCTCTAAATTTACAAAATGTCTGCTTTGATTGCGTGATTGCCGCCATGGGAAGTGAGGTGGGAGTTTTTAATAATTTCTATATGGTGGATTTTTTTTTAAAAAAAATGTAAGCCACGCAAAATCACCCAACTGTAAGTTGGATGGCCATACAAACTTTCTTAATAAATGAATGAATAACAATCAGGTGAACTTGGGATACCATTTTAATTACAAGTTCTTTTGCTTTACTTCTCTCTTTCTAACAGAGTGACAAGAGTTGGAAGGGACCTTGGAGGTCTTCTAGTCCAACCTCCTGCTTAGGCAGGAAGCCCTATATCGCTAGTCGTCACTTATAAAGCCCTTCATGGTATTGGACCTGGGTACTTGAGAGACCGCCTGCTGCCAATTACCTCCACCAGACCGATTAGATCGCACAGAGCAGGCCTCCTCCGAATTCCATCCGCCGGCCAATGCCGACTGGCGACTACCTGGAGGAGAGCCTTCTCTGTGGCTGCTCCGACCCTCTGGAACGAACTCCCCATGGAGATTCGAACCCTCACCACCCTCCAGGCCTTCCGCATAGCCCTTAAAACCTGGCTGTTCCGACAGGCCTGGGGCTAAAGAACCGTTGCCCCTATCTCGAATGGTAGGATTGTTGCGTTTTAACTATGTATTGTTTCTGTGTTGTTGTTAACTGTCTGTATCCCCCTTCCCTTGAGTTGTGAGCCGCCCTGAGTCCCTTCAGGGAAAAGGGCGGCATACAAATGAAATAAAACTCAAACTCAACTCAAACTATATCGTTTCAGACAAATGGCTGTCCAATCTCTTTTTTAACAACTTCCAATGTTGGCTCAGCCACAATTTCGGAAGGCAAGCCGTTCCACTGATTAATTGTTCTAACTGACAGGAAAATTCTTCTTATGTTGTTGGTTTCAGCTCTGAGCTTGGCGATTGGGTTGCAAACGTTTTGTCCCCATTCGAGGAGACATCTTCAGTGCCCCTTTAGATTTGCAACCAAATCACCAAGCTTGGAGCTCAAACCAACAGTATAACTACCAACCCAAGCTACTAATATTCAAAGACATTTCAAGTTCTCCTCAGTGCTAGGTTGCTTCTCTCCTTGATTAGTTTCCATCCATCGCTCCTTGTCCTTGCTGCTGTTTATATACTCATTTTCCTTTCTCTTTAGGGATTGTTCATTTTTATTTTATGTATGCTTGTTTAATAGTAGTGGGTCCTTACAGTTTGATTTTGTCCGGGGTGTCATGCAAGCCATCAAAGTCATAGTCAAAGATTGGTCCGCTAACCACATTGACTCCATTCCGTTCTATGGCGTATCTCTTCACCAAAATCCTCTGGAAATAATTCCACACCTCTGTAGATGTACAAAAAAAAAAAGCAGGAAAGATTATCCAAAAAACTACCAGAAAAAGCATTACGTCACAGCAGAAAACACTATTTTTTGCGTAAAGTCGGAGATGTTCTGAAGGACGATATAGAAATATTAGTAATAAGCCCACAATTTTATTTCATTAGTGTCAGGCCTGGGAGCCATCTTTTGCATTCGGCCTGCAGGCCTGCCACATTTAATGCTGTGGGAAATTGGAAGCGGGGGGATTATATGGAGTATGGAAGATATATAGCCAAAATATCATTCCTTTCTCAGAGAGTCAAGAACATCTTGTGTCTGTGTTAAAATATTCATGACTGGGAGAGACACGGGAACAAGGTCAGCCAATGAATAGGCATAGCAACTAAGTCAGCCAATGGGAGCTTAAACAGACCTGAGTCTGTACAGAGAATTGAAACAGAAACTTAAGCAGTCTGCTGCTCTGAGAAGTAAACTAGCAGTCTGTCTGCGCTTGTCTGCTGAAATGAAGCTAACTGCTTGTGTTTGCCTGCAACTCTCCTGCCTTGTGTTTACTTGGAAGAACCACTTGTTGGTATTGTACATTTATCCATCTATTCTTATGTATATAAAGAAGTTAATGAATCCAGCTGCATCAAATGTATGCTTCTGGATTGGAATTTATGCAACAAACGCTGACACGCTGCACCTGGAGTGGTAGGACTGGGAGGCATCTCCAGTTGGGATGGTGCCTGATTGGACCATGTGATGGACATGTGGGTGCTGGGCAGGGACCTGGACTTTGATTTGGGTGGGGGGAAACCTGGAAGCTTTCAGATTCGGGTTTTTCCAGATGTGCCAATATGACATCTCTAATAAAATGGAACATTGAGGAACTTCAAACCTTGGAGTCTTCTTTGTGGGGGTGTTACTTGGAACCCTGACAATTAGATTTATAACTCACCCACACACCATAATTCCATAACAATGCCAGGCAGCTTACACTAATAAAAACATGGGGGGGGGGGAAACAAAAAAAGAACATCTGGAAGGCCAATAAAACATTCATCCTAATATACATAGTCCATAAATGGCCTGCCACCCACCTAGCAAGACCACCATGCCTTCAAGACCATCCCTGGGAAGGGATCAGAGGGATCTCTGCAGTGGGGTGGGATGCTTTTCCAGAGGACAGACACTCGGACAGAGGAAGCTCCACTTCCCAAGTCCTATCAGATGATGTTGTTTAATCAATGGGATCCAGAGCATGCCATTCATGTCAGCACTTACAGGAAGGACAGAAGCTAAAGTCCACCAAGTAGCTAGAATTAAAACGAGGACTCCTGCTTCTGTTAAAGATAGAATGAAGGACTCAATGTCTATGGAGATTCTCAAGGTCATCATTGCCCCAAATGTGCTTAGATGAGAAGCGAAAAGCACCTTTGGAATATAACAGGGGTTGGCAACTTTAAACACTCAAAGAGCCACAAAGGTCCTAACTAGACTGGGCCATTTATTTAATCCTTTGGGCACCCACCTTCTAACCCAGGGGTGTCAAACTCAAAGCCCGTGGACTGGATCTGGCCCACGGGGTGCTTAATTCTGGCTCGCGGGGCAGCCGTGGAAACAGCGGACCAGTCCACAGTGCTTCTGCCAATGAAAATGGATCTTGGGAGGGGCTCAGTTTGTGCTGGCAGAGGGCTCCAGGAGACAGTCTAGGCCGAAAACGGTCTCTGTTTTCGCTGGCAGAAAGCTAGCAAAATAAACTAAAAGCAAAACCAAAGGAGAAATGTTTCCCCTTTTGCATCTGAGCATCCAAAAAGGGGCAGGAAAGGAGAGCGGGAAAGAAGGAAGAAAAAGAAGGGAAGATGGGAAGAGGCCACCTAAACTGAATGTTAGTAGGATTCTAAGACGGGGAAAAATGAATATTTTAACTGACTATCAGTACCACAAAATATTAGCTATGTATTCTAAATTAGGCCCAATATTAAAGACAGGGATCTACTCCCAACAAACAGAGGAGCACGAACAAAAGAACTAAAGAGCCTTTCAGTGGGTGGCACTGCTGTGCAGACTGGACAAATATCACATTGTTCTACTCCTACAAAAAGAAAATGAGCTGGACCAGTATTGTTTTCCTTACGGCATTACCTATATTAACATTGATGCCACTGGCATCTCTTTCTGATTGCATTTTCAGTTGTTTAAGTTAGGTAGATGATGGTTTTCATTCTCCTCATATTTTAAGGAACTTCACAATGAGAATAGAATAGAATAGAATAGAATAGGAATAGGAATAGAGGAGAGGAGAGGAGAGGAGAGGAGAGGAGAGGAGAGAAGAGAAGATAAAACTTTATTGTCACTTTAAAGAGCTTGAAATCAAAGCTTCTAAGTTTCTGACCAAGCTAAAAAAACCTTCCCCATCCAGCTGTTTAAAATAGCTGTTTGGCTGGCTACCCAGTTGTGTGAGGCCATTGTTGTTTGAAAATAATCTAATTCAACTCTCATCAAGGTGTAAAGCAAGCACTTGGCTTCTCCAAAGCAAAATTTAAAACTATTTTTATTTATTCACCAACATTTGTATGCCCTTCTGCCTCGAAAACCGTGTACTTACTTTTGAAAGCAGGATACATAGGAATGACATTTGTTATCAGGAACGCATCGTACTTTGTTTCCACCGAGGAACTGAGTTCTGAAAATTCAAAAAAAAATAATTAAGATGTTTTTATGGCATGCCAGAATTAATTACACTGGTAAACTTCAGGGTTCATGTAAAAACTAGTTCTACATAGTAACCAAGAACTGGTGGAGATCATATTCTTAGAAGAACATAGAATAATTGGGTTGGAAGAGGGTTTGGAGGTCTTGTAGTTCAATGCTCTGCTCAAGCAGGAGACCTTATACCATACTGGACAAATGGCCGAGCAGTCTCTTCCTGAAAACTTCCAGTGATGGAGCACCCACAACTTCTGGTTTAATTATTCCCACTATCAAGACATCTCTCTTTAGTTCTAGGTTGGATCTCTCTTTAATGATCTTCCACTCATTACTTCCTGTCCTGCCCTCTGGTGCCGAGATGGCGCAGTGGTTAAATGCAGCACTGCAGGCTACTTCAGCTGACTGCAGTTCTGCAGTTTGGCTGTTCAAATCTCACCGGCTCAAGGTTGACTCAGCCTTCCATCCTTCCGAGGTGGGTGAAATGAGGACCCGGATTGTTGTTGGGGGCAATATGCTGACTCTGTAAACCGCTTAGAGAGGGCTGAAAGCCCTATGAAGCGGTATATAAGTCTAACTGCTATTGCTATTGCTATTGCTTTGGAGAATAGTGTTGTGGTCCGCTGGCGGCTTGTGGAGCTGGCAGCAGAGTCGGACAGTGAGGAGGTTGGGGAGGAATATGGGCCAGTCCTGGAGACTGGGGAAGGCTCGGACGAGGGCTCAGCATCGGAGGCATAGAGGGGGCCAGGGCTAGCTGAGAGTCATGTGCTGCTCCAGAGTCTGACATCAGCAAGGCAGAAGAACAGTGGGAGCATGCTCCCACTCTGTATGCGCAAAGCTTCCAGAAGGCAAGGATAATTAAGGCAAAAAGGGCGACTCTGGAGTAAGGCTTGGAGATGATTGGCCCATCCCATAAGACATAAAAGAGGAGCAAACAGACGTGAGCCTTTGCAGGAAGCAATTTTGTTCATTCTGGTCGGTTTAAACTCTGAAGCTCAGTTGTGACTCTGTGCTCCGTTTGACCTTGCAAAACTAATTGGCTATTAAGTCTCTGGCAGCGTTTCAAGGGCGATAAAGGGGGGGATACTTATCAGCCTTACTCTGAAAGACTGTGGCAGACTTCTGTTGGACTCGTCACAGACATTTTGTGAATCATTATGGGCTGTGAATGAACATAATTCATAGCTGTTTAAATAAAGAGGGTTCTTGGGACTAAGCATGTTATTTTTATTGTCTCAGGAAGCCTAGGTCAGAACAAATAGGCTGGCCTCCCTCTTCTCTGCAACAGCCCCTTAAGTGTTAGAAGACTGCTGGTCCTACTCTTTGCTAGACTATATATACTTAATTCCTTCAATCGTTCATCATAATGGTTTAGCCTCCAGATCCCTTATTATCTTTGATAAAAGGTTTCCAGCATGTGAAGAAATCATTCAGCCTAAAGCCACTTCCTGCCTCTTTGCCCCAAGGAAACATGGAATTAGCAGAATTCCTCTCTCGAGTCTCAAAAACAATGCAACCAAAAGGAACACGTTCTTTGTGTTCAACGTCTATTTTGCATGGGCGGCTTGATTTTTAGAAATCGTAGAGAATATTCGTAGCCGTGACCCGACAATTGCGCGATAGACATATGCGCGCTGACAAAATAGCGCCGATTAAAACGCGATGTCAAAATCGCGCCGACAAATTCGCGCCGACAAAATCGCAACAAACAAAAGCGCGATGACAAGCACAATAAAATAAAAAATAAAATTTAGGGTTAGGGTTATGGTTTCGTCGCGATTTTGTCATTGTGCATTTGTCGGCGTGCTATTGTCAAAAATCAATTAGCGATTTTGACGGCGCTCATTTGTCCATCGCGGTTTTGTCGGTGAATCCTTGGATTGTAGATTTAAGCAGAGGTTTGTCCTCAAAGCTTGTGGTTTGGCTCCCGATTTGGTCTTTCCCTTGATTTTTATGCCAACGCCCAGAAATATACAAATTGATAGGTGTCCCCACATCAGCTTACGGGGAGGAAACAGGAATCCGTAAGACATTTGTCTATCCACTCTGTATGCAGTACAACTCTGACTGTTGCTTGGAGAAATACGCAAATCAGGTCTTACACAATTGATCACCTGGTCTGGGACACCAGATGTCTCCGCCTGCATCGAAAGAAGAAGATAGACAGGTGACATATGAAACAATGTATTTTATTTTATTTTTGGTGTTCATATTGTATACTTGTATTCTATACTGCAGAGGTGTCAAACTTGATTTCATTGAGGGCTGCATCAGGGTTGTGTTTGACCTCAGAGGGCTGAGGGGGTGTAGCCAGGGGTGGTCATGGTCATGGAGGGCATGATTTGGGACTCATGTCAGGGGCTCCTGTGGTGGCCAAGTGCTAAGGCACGACTTCATTTCATTTCATTTATTAAATTTCTATGCCGCCCAATCCCGGAGGACTCCGGGCGGCTTACAGAAATGAAAAAAGATTAAAAAGAATTATTAAAAACAATTGGACACAACAAGGTTAAAAAGGGAAACACAACAAACACCCAATCAGGAGGGGGCTGGACCTCAATCAAGGAGTCAAGAGCCCCAAGCCTGCCGGAAAAGCCAGGTTTTAATGGCTTTGTGAAAGGTCATGAGAGTGGGTAGGGCCCAGATCTCAGGGGGCAGCTCATTCCACAGGGCCGGAGCGGCAACAGAGAAGGCCCTACTCCTAGGCATCGCCAGTCGGCATTGTCCCGCTGACGGCACCCAGAGAAGGCCAATCCTGTGCGATCCTATTGGTCTCAGGGAGGTATGTGGCAGAAGACGGTCTCGCAGATACCTGGGTCCTAGGCCATGTAGGGCTTTAAAGGTGATGACCAGCACCTTGAATCGTGCTCGGAGACCAATGGGCAGCCAGTGCAGCTCACGGAGGATAGGTGTGATATGGGTGTACCTTGGCACACCCACAATCGCTCGCACGGCTGCATTCTGGACTAATTGCAGTCTCCGAACACTTTTCAGGGGCAGCCCCAAGTAGAGCGCATTACAGTAATCCAGTCTTGAGATGACGAGGACATGAGTGACTGTCTGAAGTGCCTCCCGGTCCAAATAGGGCCACAATTGGTGCACCAGGCAAACCTGGGCAAAGGCCCCCCTGGTCACAGCCGACAGGTGGTGTTCCAAGGTCAGCTGCAAGATGTTGTGACAGACATTAAGTGTAAGTAAACCAGGAGTACCTGTGGCAATGGAGCCATTGAAACCACAACTCATATCCCATTATACTGCACCGTCTATAACGAGGGTGTCAAACTCAATTTCATTGAGAATCGCATCAAGGTTGTGTTTGACCTCAGTGGTGTGTGTGTGTGTGTGTGTGTGTGTGTGTGTGTGTGTGTGTGTGTGTAGGGCATGACCAGGTTGACCTCACTCGTGTCGGGGGGCACCTGTGGTGGCCCAAGTGCTCAGCCAGTGAAAATGGGCTCCCAAGCTCCATTTTTGTCTGCAGTGGCCTCCTGCAACCCTCTACCAGTGAAAACAGAGCTCAGTTTTCGCTGGCAGAGGCACCGCAGACCGGCCCTTCACTGTTTCCAGGGTGGTCCTGCAGACCAGATCTAAGCGCCCCCAAAGGCTGGATCTGGCCAGCAGGCCTTGAGTTTGACACCCCTGCTCTCTAAGGACTTATACATTCATAACTCCTTACTTGACAAAAGACCAAGAAAATTCCGATCTCTTCTATGTACTCATGATACTATCCGATCAGCATGATCCTAGTTCTCTGAACATAGCTAAATTCTGTTATACTGTCTGTAAATTAGGCAGACTTTGGCCACTCAATGATTTCACCATTATTTGCAATGCGCTACTATGTCTTATTCTGTTTTGTTTTATTTTAATGTTTAAACTTTTATTCTGGTCAATTGAATTGAACAAATGCAAATACCCATGTTTTACCTTTACTTTCCAGGAGTTAAAATATAAAATAACTAGCACGCCCTCCTTCAATTTTTCTTAAAAACAATCCCCTTGTGAAGGAGACTGATAGGTTCCAAGCAATCTCATGAGCTTTTGTGACTCAGGATGGACTTGGGCGAGGGTCTTCCCAGTCCTAGTCTATCATCTTAACAGTTACTGGTTCACTCAACCCTCTTCCTCATTCCTCAAATGTATATAGCTGCAAACTACATACATTAAAAAATGACTATGCTGAACAGAGGTTAAATAAGCTGAGTGTCAGGCCTGAAAGCTGTCTCTTCTTTTGGACTTCTGGCCTGCCATACTGTGTACTATTCATTTTCTATTGTGGGAAAATGGGGGGGGGGGGTAATTATAAGGAGTTAGGTGATATGTAGCCATAATAACATTCTTCTTAGAAACTCAAGGTCATCCTTTGTCTCTGCACCTGGCCGGAACTAGATAGGTGCACTCTGTCTTAGTGGCAGTGGAAGATTGGACCCTGTGATGGACTTGTGGGTGTTGGGGCAGGATCTTGAACTTTCAACTGGGTGGGAAAACCTGGAAGCTTTCAGATTCGGTTTTTCACAGATGTGCCAACAAGGCTATCTTAACAAATTAGAACTTTGAGAAAACTTTTGCCTTGGATGCTGATTTACTTTCGGATGCTATTTGGACACCTGACACCGAGGATGCTACCAACACCTCCTCTTCTCACCCCTGCTACTGAAACAGAGAACAGGCAAGCTTACTGACCTGTTTTGAAATAGTGTAAGATGTCCAGAGAGGCATCTGGAATGTTTCGCTGTAGCCACTTTCAAAGTCATGATGGTGCAAGAGGCTGTACTTTGTTCGAAAAAGAACTGCTGGGCGGCCATAAAGGAGATGCTTCTCTGTAAATTAAAGATAGCAGGAGAGGAACAATGAAGCTTCAATGCACAATGTTATCAAAGCCACTTTACAAAATTCTACAATAAAAACCGGTCCGTGTGTTCTTTCCCTGCACCCAGCCAAACTGTGCCACAAAGAAGATTTAATGCAGTGATATGGAGAGCTGATACAGAAAGAGAGAATAAATGGGGAAGTCTTTAGTCTCCATCTGTCTGATGACATGCTTTCACTAAATTACCGTTAAAATTGAGATTTAAATTAAAAAGTTTGAGACTTTTTTATGTTATGGAACAACAAGTACAGGTTCATTACTAGAGAAGGAGCATTGAAGGCAGCCAAAATTTACATAACCACTAGATGGTGACAAAGAGACGCAAAGAGTCTCTTTGGTTCCACCTTGTGGTTGTCTAGGCTTCTGCAGTTCAGATCAGTAACCATTAGTTTGTAAAACCTGAGAAAGAATTAGAGTCAACCGCTAGTGATTTTCATAACAGAATATAAAAAATATCTTATGTCCAAATCTACATAACATTATAAAAGAAATGACAGAAGCAGAGATGCTGACCTTAAGACAAAAAAGTATATGTAACATTTATAATCAGTGGAACAGAAGTTGCCTCCAGAAGTTGTGAATGCCCCAACACTGGAAGTCTTTAAGAAGATGTTGGATAGCCATCTGTCTGAAACAGTATAGGGTTTCCTGCCTAGGCAGGGGGTTGGACTAGAAGACCTCCAAGGTGCCTTCCAACTCTGCTATTGTATTGTATTGTATTATGTAGAGGCAAGTTTTATGAATTGAGCATTTAAAAACTATCATGCAAACATTGAAGCTTCCAAGAATTCTTTTGTCAGAGAATACCATCGAACATAGACTTGCTCTTTTTGACTTTTAACTAATGTTAACTGCCATAAATACAGGTGGATAGCAGCGGTATATAAATAGAATAGAATCGGTCGATGTAAAAATGCAAAAAAGGGGGAGAAGGAAGTAATTGATGTCTGAGCTACAAAGGAAGCAAACATGTGAAATTGTGGTGGAACATAGTTTGGAGTCTGAGGAGGGAGAGGTTGCCTCCCAGAGGTCAAAGTCATGGATCTTGGAATGTCTGATAGGCAGGAAGAGAGCTAAGATGGTCCCTCCCTAGCAGTTCACAGAATCTATCTATAGTAATGCAGATAGTTGCTTAAGTCTGTCAAGATTCTGTCTGTAGGTGAACAACAATAAGCTACTTAGAAGTACCGTGTTTTTCGGAGTATAAGACGCACCTTTTTCAAAAAAGAGGGTGAAAATCTGGGTGCATTTTATACGCTGAATACAGCATTTTTGGCCTCCTGAAATCCCGCCCCCTTTGCAAAAATGGCCGTGCATAGCCTTTAGGAGACTTGTAGAATGCTCCTGGGGGCCGGGAAGGGCAAAAATGAGCAAAAAACACACTGTTTTTTGCTTGTTTTTGCCCCCCCAGCCCCCAGGAGCATGCTACAAGCCTCCTAAAGGCTATTCATGCCCTTTTTTTTGACTAAAAATGAGTCCATTTTCACAAAAAACAGGCTGTCTTTGGGAGGTCTGCAGAGTGCAAAAACTTTTTTTTTTTTAATTTGCCTCTTCAAAATCTTGGTGTGTCTTATTCTCCGGTGCATCTTATACTCTGAAAAATACGGTAACGCTACATGTCTTGGTTTTCGGGGACTGACAGAAATGGGTCTTCTCACACCCACAACTGCTAAACACATTCCACCAAAACTTGCTGGGAGGAAGAATTCACTATTTCCACATTTTTGAGCTCGGACAATCCAAACCTGCTTTTCTTCAGAATGGGATACAGGATCCTTGGTAAATGGAAAATAAAGGAAAGATCAACTAGGCAGTCTTTAGATTAACGAAGCAAGAGATAATTTAAGATATTGTACGAGGTAAAAAGAAGCCAAGTCAAATAAGATTACCTGGTGGCGGGACGCATCCATCCTCAGGTAATACATTCTCAGGGTCGTTGGTATTAAATCCTTCTCCTCCTGTGTAGGTTCTCGCTGTTGAATAATATCTTAAATTATAACATCTTCATTTAGGCCCAGCTTTAATATAAAGACTGCATAGTGGATCTCTCAGTGAATTTGCACCAAGTGGATTTTGAGCTAATTCAACAAGAGATGGGAAGACAGGATGGAAAAAAGCTCATAGGTAAGTATAGTTAGAACAGCTGGTTGAAAAGAGGAGTTAGTTTATTATTGGATTAACTTGCAGAAGCAATTCACTGATTTAAATGTATTTGCACACATGTTGTTGGAAACCATCAAATTGCTTTTGCAATTCCGTTCATCAAAGGTTAGCTACCAAAGGACTGAAGAATCTCATCACACCAATGAAATGCACAAATAAAAAATAATCAGATTGATTTTATTATGATTTAGAATGCATAATTATAGAGAGAAGCCCACACACCAGTAATATGATTGCCAATAATAATCAGTCTTTTATTGGACTTTCTATTGGATCCTTACCTTCTGTTCCTTTGCTATAAGGACGTCGACTCAGTTCATCCAATCTATTCTATTTAAAACAAAAACACACACAAGAAAAGATTATCTCATTTCTATCTTTTAATCTTATTTCTATTATCTGATAAAGCCAATTGGGTCCTATTAAAAGAGTTACTGGCAACTCTTTTTTTAACTGAAAGGCATGCTCCGACAGAGGTAGTATTCACTTACCGTATTTTTCGGACGCACTTTTGGCCTCCAGAAACCCCGCCCCCTTTGCAAAAATGGCCATACATAGCCTTTAGGAGGCTCCTGAGGGCTGGGGGGACAGAAATGAGCAAAAAACGGGCCATTTTTACTTGTTTTTGCCCCCCCCTCTGCCCCCAGGAGCACTCTATAAGCCTCCTAAAGGCTATGCATGCCCCTTTTTTGACATAAAATGGGCCCGTTTTTGCGAAGAGTGCAAAACTTTTTTTAAATTTGCCTCTTCAAAAATCTTGGTGCATCTTATACACCGGTGCATCTTATACTATATAAAAATACAGTACCTTACCTTCTGGTTCACAAATGTGAGCGCGTGCCTATCTGCGCATGCGCTCAGGCTTCCGTGCATGCACTTTGGCTAAAAAAGGGACCTAAATGGGATGCCATAGAACCGGGGCAGGTGGGTGGGGCCACCCGCTATTACCGCTACCGGTTCAGGGGAACCAGTCCAAACCTGTAGAATACCACCACTGATGCTCGACCAGCTAACGCCTAACTTCTGCAATCAGACAGATCAAAATGGGTTTTCAAGACCACTCGGTCCCTGTAGTTCATGCTATTTTGCACAACCTCTCCAAGGAAATTGGGGTTGAATGGGTTTGGAAATAGTTCGCCAGCATCCTCCACTCAGAGTCACTTGTTAAGATGGGTGACTATAGAAATTAAATAAATAAATAAATAAATCCAGCTATACATACTCAGGTATGTAAACATAAAGGTTTCCCTGCCGGTCAAGTCTGACTCTAAGGCACAGTGCCCATCTCCATTCTTGGCCGAGGGAGACAGTATTGTCTGAAAACATTTTTTGAGGGCATGTCACCAGCAGTGCTATCTGCTAAGGGTGTCAAACTTACCCCCTCATGTTGCCGTCATGTGATGTTTCTTCCCTTTGCGGAGCTGGGGTAGGCATAGCCTGTGCGTCTGGCCCACAGGCCACCAGTTTAACACCCCTGCTGTATGCCAAAGGTGCATGGAACGTTGTTACCTTTCCACAGAAGTGGTACCTATTTATGTACTCGCATTTGCATGCTTTAGAACTGCTAGGTAGGCAGGAGCTGAGGCAAAGAATGGGAGTTTGCCCCGTTGCGTGGCACTCGGGTCTCGAACCCAGGCTGTCCGCTTTCCAGCCGACAAGCTCAGCATCTTTAACCGCTGAACCATCATACCTCAGTCAGATAAGTACATCATATAATATAGCTTATGCCAGAATTGGCAGGTGGAAATCCACTGCATGCTGACATCATATGATGGATACTGACACTTCACCAGTTACCTCACTTACCTCAGGAATATAAACATCTACTTATTTTCACTGTAGCTTTACACAGTCAGATTCTGTTCATTCATTCAGCACATGCGCCCCAGAGATCAACATCTACATGTCCTTCATAAGGGACAATCAACCCCCTTCCCCCCCAAAAAAGACCACCAGCAATCAACACCCAGATAAGCAGAGATTAACAGCAGGATTAATACTAAACCAACAATCAAGAAGTACACAATATTCCAATCAAGGAACTACTAACATAGACAAACAAGCTATCCGTAAACAACCTAATCAAAGAATCACCAAGAACATTCCCACCAACATTGACAGGGCAAGCCCCACTCCTTTTTAGCACTGATGATATTACCTAGTTTGGTAATGAAATGTCTGCAAGAAAATAACCAAAGACTCCACAGAGATAATCTTCATTTCTGACCACATAATCAGCGATAATGTGCTCTTAAGAAACATTCATTCAAAGTCCAGCTTTGAATTTGGTACTGTTTTCAAATGATGCTTCATTCTTACTATCAGCAAGGAAAGGTGGATATTTTTCTCCAATTCTGGTGGTTGAAGGCCACACATTATAAAGTTGCTAAGGGTGAGAAACACAGCTCTGGATAGATATAATATATTTTGTTTCTTAGCTGGTTTAGAAACAATCCCCTTCTGAGCTCCCAGCGAATATCATGAGTGTACCTTATCGTCACAACTGCATCCCAGATCGTAGTCAGACGAAGGTGTTGTAGCTACTGGATGGAGTGGCCTTGCTACTTCCTCCGGCATGATGGGTCTGTAGGTACTGCTCCGGAGGAGGTGGTTTAAGCTTCCATGTGTTCCATTATTGGGAGCAGGCTTCAAACCAAGGAGATCTGGAACAGAATTAAAAATAGCATCTGTCACATATATTGTATTTATGAGTGGAGAATTTTTATGCATATGTAAACACCAATACAAGAATATGGGGTGAGGATAGGCAAGGTTGCCTAACATATCTAAACTCCTTGGAGAGAATTCTAATTTTATATACATGAGTTTGTTCAATAGGTCAATCCAATAGGTCAATCAAGATCAAGTGAGGTACTAATACAGTTCTATAAAGCCTTAGTAAGGCCACACCTAGAGTACTGCATCCAGTTTTGGTCACCACACTATAAAAAAAAATGTTGAGACTCTAGAAAAAGTGCAGAGAAGAGCAACCAGGATGATTAGAGGACTGGAGACTAAAATATATGAAGAACAGTTACAGGAACAGGGTATGGCTAGTCTAGGGAAGAAAAGGACCAGAGGAGACATGATAATATCCAATATTTGAGGGGCTGCCACAGAGAGCAGGGGATCAAGCTATTTTCCAAAGCACATGAAAGCCAGACAAAGAATAATGGATGGAAACTGAACAAGGAGAGATTCAACCGAGAAATAAGGAGGAACTTTCTGACAGTGAGAACAATCACTGCGCTAAAATAAGCCCTCCCCAAAAATATTGCAATACAGCAGCAGCCATGAGGTGACCATGCTCACTGCCTCCTGCACCTCAAAAATAATAAGACCTCCCCAAAAATAAGGCCAAGTGCTTATTTTGGGGGGGGGGGGGGTGTTCAAAAGAAAACAAGACTCTGTCTTATTTTCAGGGAAACACGGTAATGGTAAGTTTGAAGGGAGGTTTAGATTACTACCATTCCCAAGAGTTTTAATATACTCTGCCTTGACATCCAAATATGAAACCATTGGAAAGAACTGAATTTAAATAAATTCAGTTAAGACTCATTATGCCCAATTTGGTATGTTTTGCTAACACTTCAAATTACTGGACTGAGAGCAGAACCCCCATTTCTTTGATGGAGAAATTAACGTCTGCAGATTAATGCAGAAATTATTTTCTGTGTTTAATTTGTTATTTTCAATTCCCTTCAGGAAGTCCTGAGTTGCAGGCTAATTCTGTTGGCTGCCAACTGCCAGCAGTTCGATGCTCACTGGCTCAAGGATGACTCGGCCTCCCATCCTTCCAAAGTTGGTAAAATGAAGACTCAGATTGTTGGGGGCAATAGGCTGACTCTGTAAACCGCTTAGGAAGAGCTATAAAATCACTATGAAGCAGTATATAATTCTAAGACTAAGTGCCGTTGCTATTGTTTAGCAATTTCCTTATTTAGCAATTGTTTGAAGTTACAAAGTGATGAAAAAGTAACTTTATAACCAATCCTTGTATTTTACAGTAATTGCAGGTCCTGTAAAGCAAAGCAAAGCTGAAATAAGATAATCAGCACAATCACAGTTTCACTTAGCGATTGCTTTGCTTAACAACAGAGTTGCCGATCATAGTTATGGTCACTATACAAGGATTACATAGACAGAAAATAAATTTAGGGTTCAGTTCTTCCATTAAAATACCTTGCTATATGATGATGATTATGTATTATTATAATTATTGATATATAGTTGTAATATAAATGTTATGATAATGAATATAACAACAGATATGTGGACTATGAATTATCAAATAATTGCACCCAGTTCACAAACTGTTCGATGGAGATGAAAAGTATTATAAATAAAATAAATAAAACATGAATGAAAAAGATACCTTGCTACAGAAGGAAAGTAAATGAATCATAAGCTATTAGGCAAAATGAAAGTTGAGAAAAGAAATCAAATATACTATTTATTTTCTTTTCAAACTACTTACCGCACATAAGGTTGTACAGTTCAATATTTTCAAATGGAGGTACTTTTGTTTTGTATTTAAATGAAGGGCCATAGCCTAGAAAGACTGTCTAAGAGAGAGAGAGAAAAAAAAACAGTAATATTAATGTTGTCAGCTCCTATGTGAGCTTCTCTGTTGCTGAAATAAAATAAATCAAGACTAAAGTAAGGACCCTCCAGGGATTAGCCCCCCTTTTATGTTCAAAACATGCTTTCTGGCTCTCTTTTTACAAGATCTGCTGAATCAGCTCACTGTTCCCAATTTTGTGTCAAGAGAGCAATTTTGTGCCAAGAGTTCTTTTGAAATATAAGTTGTGATCTTGCTGTGGAGTCCTTGGTGCCCTCCAGGGGTGGGTTTCTCGTCCCGTTCCGGCGGCGTCCTCGTGCACGTGCGCGGTGCACGCATGCGTACTAGCGTCTGTGCGATGCTCCAGCTGCTCCTGGAGGATCGCGCAGGCGCTGTATGCGTCCTGCGCATGCGTGGAAGCGCAGAACTCGTCAAAACCGGGTAAGGAGTGCGGGCGGGCGGGTGCGCCCTTCGCCGTTCCCGGAGGTTACTTACTTCCGGGTTCACCGACCAACCGGTTCGCAGGGACCGCCACGAACCGGTTGAAACCCACCCCTGGTGCCCTCTGAGCTTGGTTGTTTTCTTGCTGCTGTTTCATTACCAAACTAGGTAGCATCCTGTCCACTAGTTTGGTAATGAAGCACCTGCATGTTTGGTAATGAAACATCTGCAAGAAACCATTCAAGCTCAGAGAGTACCAATGACTCCACAGTTCAACCCTGAGCTACAAATAATTCTCTTCTTCTTCTTCTTGTGGTCTTGTTTTTAGTCTTGGTATTTTTGTTTTTGTTTTGAGGTTTTTTTTCCCCTGTTATATATTTTATATGTTTTTATATTTTACTATCTGATAGCCTGGCATTGCCTGGATATTTATTTATCCTAATCCTGTATTAGACAGGAAAAGCCCTGATTTTGGCAATAATTAAATTAGTTACAAATGTTTTCCCTGTGCCCCTAGAAGCCATACATTTGTCCTCAAAAATAATCAAAGTCTTGTTGAAAATGTCTGGACCAAACGTAATTTCTAATATTGAATTTTCCCCATTACCAGAGGGAGCCCCCTTGTGGAGTACTGTGAAGCTGTTGCCTGCGCTGTACAGTAGAAGCCATTTTAAGGCACAACAGGCTGTATCTTAACAGAACACCCCCCCCCAAGGGGAGTTACCGGTGTCTTACACCAACAGTATTTGTTTCCAGAGAGTAAGCCATCAGGGGTGGGTTCCGGCAGCAACTACTGCCGGTTTGATCATGGTCGCGCAGCGCACGCACATGCACACTTGATGTACGCTGTGTGCACATGCGCACTACTATAAAAATGCTTCTGTGCATGCACAGAACCCCAAAACAAGATGGTGGTGTCTATGGCGGTGCCGGGAGAACTGGTTCAGGGGTGTGGCAGGCCTGGGTCACTGCCAGTTCCAGCCACCCTGGCCGCCAAACTACTACTGGTTCAGCCGAAGCAGTCGGAACCCACCACTGATAAGATATTTTCTCACTACAACAATAGTGAGAAGACTGAAGAAATGAGCCTTCTAATTAAAATATACATTTGTAAGTTACTGTAAATTACATATACCAACAATACTACTTACTGACTACTCCAATTAGTTTATTGCCCCTACCTGCATGCTGTTGATCTTGTTGTCATAGCCATGATCTCCATGAAAATAGCACTTCCCTATTATTTTCTTAAACACATCTCCAGGCCTCCTAAGATATTAAGAAGATTCTTGAATATATCAGCAGTTAATTTCTATAAACATTATGGTTCAACTTCCAGTGGACTGGAAAAAAAATATAGCTGATCCAGAAATCTCTAAAGAAACAAAGGAACTTTTGTTTTCTTTCCCAAATGGTGGTTGTGGAGAGCAGCATTCTCAGCAAGCCACAACGACACAAAAATAACAACACACACACACACAAACTCTCTCTCTCTCTCTCTCTCACACACACACACAGAGTAACACCATTGTACAAAGTGTGCCTCTATGTAGTTGCATCTCAGCAGCTGGAAAGTACTGTGGTTAATTATGTGATTAATGCCATTGCATCATGATGCAGGTCTCACATATTTCAACCCATTTTGATGGCACAAATAGTGCTACCATCAACTTCCATCATAAGATTAGTGTCTGTTGGAAGTCTATAGAGATTCTCAGTCATCCAAGTCATGGTTGTTGCAAAGGTGCTTTTTCAGGAGGCAACTGGACTTTCTTGTTGTTGTTTTTTCTTTTGAAGAAGTTTCACTTCTCATCCAAGAAGCTTCTTCACCTCTGACAGGATAGTGGGGAATGGAAGGATTTATATTCCTTGCAGACAGCTGGTCATTTGTATCCCTTTAGAGGGTCACTGAAATACTTGGAAGCTTATCTGTGTCCTCAGGGTCACCTAAGTAGTGCTCCTGGTTCCTGTAGACTGCAATTTTTCATCTGGAAATCCATTCGTAGTCCCACACCAGGAACTCTACTCAGTGACCCTGAGGACACAGATAGCAATAGCACTTAAACACATACCGCTTCACAGTGCTTTACAGCCCTCTCGAAGTGGTTTACAGAGTCAGCCTATTGCCCCCAACAATCTGGGTTCTCATTTTTCCCGACCTCAGAAGGATGGAAGGCTGAGTCAACCTTGAGCCTGGTGAGATTCAATCTGCCAAACTGCTGGCAGCCGGTGATCAGCAGAAGTCGCCTGCAGTACTGCACTCTAACCACTGCACCACCATGGCTCAAGGACCTTCTAAAAAGGATGCAAATGACCAGTTGTCTGCAAGGAATATAAATCCTTCCATTCCCCACTATCCTATCAGAGCATTAGTGTCAGTTGATAAGCATATCATAGGAGCATTATATATAAGGTGCATTAGAGTGAAAAAAAATCTCTCATAGAAATTCTAAAAACAACGTTATTTTTTTTCTTTAAAAATAAGAATTTTTAATACATCTTGACTTTAATCTAGTGAGCTTTTAATGGCTGGAAAATACTGTTTTACGGGCTGAATCTGGCCTCCAGGTTATGTATTGTCTATTGTGTACTACCTAAAAATGCATTTGTAAAATAAAGATGCTTTGAATAGTAGGAAGTCTGGCCACCTAAATTATGTTAGAATGTTTTAGTTGCTTAACTCAGAAGACACTATGAAATAAGGAACCCATGTTGCTCTTACTATGATTTTGAGCCAAAGACTTAACCAAAATGTATTTTTAAAAAATTCCATACAGACTGGGTGCAGAAGTGTCATATCACAACTGATTTCTTAACGATTGCCCAAAATCACAGTGAACTAATCAGTTAAGGGAGTTTGCAGCAGAGGTGGGATTCTGACCAGTTCTGGAGAACCAGAAGCGGAAATTTTGAGTAGTTCAGAGAACCAGTAAATACCACCTCTGACTGGCCCCGTCCCCATCTACTGCCTCCCGAGTCCCAGCTTATCAGGAGGAAATGGGGATTTTGCAGTAACCTTCCCCTGGAGTGGGGTGGGAATGGATATTTTACAGTATCCTTCCCCTGCCACGCCTACCAAGCCACGCCCACAGAACCGGTAGTAAAACATTTTGTATCCCACCACTGGTTTTCAGACATCATATCTGGTTAAATGGGAGATCTACGGCAAGTCAAAAGGACAAGAAAACTCGTATTTACTTAGCTACATGCCATCTTCTTTCCACCAACAAATGAATATCTTCGATTCTTCGGTTATTTGCATAATGCAAACGCTTAGGAAGATGTTGCTTCAGGTAAGGTTTGAAATGCTGGTCTGGCTTCTTGCACTGAAACGAAGAAAGCACATTTCAGTGAAGGGCTGTGCAAGACATTGGCCAACCTACCTGCTTCCTGGGGAAAAAAATCACTGTTTAGTGAGGATAAGCAGCCCCTATTTTGTAGACATTGTAAGAACAGCTGTAAGACTGTCACCTGGGGAAAACCTATCTATGTGGTCCTGAAGAGCTGACATTGATTTGGCAGTCCATAATCAGCCAATCAAGAGGGCAATTAATTTTCCCGAAAGAAAATGAGAAACTGGAATTGTTATGGAGGGGTCAAACCAACAGGGCTCTGAAAGTGCATAGGCATGCAAGCATGCACACACGCATACATACATTGGGGGGGGGGGAATTAAAAGCAATGCAGTTCTATTGCATGCATCACATACATCTGTTTACATTTGTTTACATTTGATTTATAATTTCCAATTGACCCCATGTGGGCTTGGCAGGGATATACAAAGGGCTGGTTGTAGCCCCAGGGCCCATAAAAAGCCCAGGTCTGATCAAGGCCAAATGGTTATATCCTAGCATCAGATTCTCTTCTGTCTGAAAGCAGCTCCAAAATAGCTTTTATCCATCATTTAATTTAGTTTCCCTCTCTCCGATGAAAATGTTGGGAACTAAACTGTTGTTGTTTGTGGATATTCTGCAGTTTGCACTTCTGCAAACCATGGTTAGAACCACCACAACCATTATACAACTTTCTCCGTGGAATCCACACTTATGAGAATTCCTCTGATAACACTCTGACTCTTCAGTTAAAGCCACACCTGCATTAATAAACCAAACTTCTTTCTTTCTTTAACAACTACATAATCCCTTGCGGGATGGAGTCTGGGCAACTGAGCGGAGCAAGTAGAGTGTTTAATGGCTAGATGCCCTTCCTGTCGCCAGTGTGGAGTTTTGTTCAGCAGAAATATTCTCAGTGTGGCCAGAGAGAGAAATATCTGCCTCTACCCAGGATCGAACTCACAGCCTCCTGATTGTGAGGTGAGAGCTCCACCCCTAGGCCACTGCACCACTCCTAATTAATAAACCCAACTATTCAGAACTATTTTTTTTAAAATGTGCTTTAAGAAAGAGAGGAGCATTAAAGAGATACTTACTGTGAGATTGGCCACAATGGCTTTGGGATCAACTGTTAAATGGATGAGGAGATTTCAAGCAGAAAGAGAAAGAAAAGTCAGAAATATGCCAATAGCTGAATTTTCAACACATGAATGTTCATATGTAATTAGCTGCACTAAATTAAAGTACAAGTTTGATTATAGATGCTTTTTTTTCTTGCAGAAGACTCACTGTAGGGCTTAAGGAAGAACATGACAGTAAAAAAAAAAATGAAGTTCAGATCTCAAGATGAACTACTACTAGCAAGCTTGGCCCACTATAGAACCTCACAAATTTTTTTTGCAAGCATTTGAAGAAATGCCCTAGCTAATTTCTCTTTGCTCGTGGTTCTCAGGATTTAATTCATTGTGAAGTAAAATCTTTTAGATCTCAAGGTTTCCCCCTCCCCCCTCCAAATATCTGGCTCTGTTTAACAACCAGCCTTATCAAGTAGGTAAATTTACCCGTTGTATCAATCAGGTAAAAGAGAAATTGTCTTTCTAAACAGTAACTGTCTATCTCTGAATTTGGGAACATCTTTATAAATATTTTCCCTGCTGCCATAACTGTTGGAAGTAAAAATAAGAGACAGCACAGAAGAAAATGGACACATTTCAAGCTACAGGGTGAATATAGAAAGGTAAACTTACATTTAACATTACTAGTAGCTTTGGCACGAATACGCCCTAGAGTTCCAGGTATCAATGTTATGTCATCCACATTAGACAGATAGTTGCTCAAATATTCAGTTCTTTCACAAATAACGTCTTCCATTCCTACAGAATAAGCAGCACCAAGGCATTATTAAAAGAAGTATGTGTAGACATTTGCTATTCAAAGGTTAATTAATGAAGTAAATTTAGGTCTCTTTCAGCTTTAAAAGATATATTGTCCATGGTTTTGGTCTGCAAACAATGCAACTAAAAGTATTTTGTGAGTTCTACCAAGATACTTCCTTTCTTGTTAGAAGACTGTGATCCTTTAGATTTTACAAATTTATAATAACAATTTTTTAATGGTGAGAAATCAGAGGTGAAAAAAAATCTTAAAAATGGAATCAGGGGATGCATGTATTAGTCTAAGCTTGTTGTTTAACCCAGAAGTAACTTCCATAAACTTAAATGACGTTGAATATGACTGCCATTTCAGCAATTAAAAAACATTAATGCACTGGATTAAGTTTTAAAGATTAAAGTATTCTCACAGATATAGTCTAAGTAGCAATAAGAAGAGGATTCTAACCAGGAATGGGCTTCAAAAACTTTAGCAAGGAGTTCTCTGCCCAGTTGCTGGGTGGGTGTGGTCATGGTGGGCGTGGCCTAGTCAGCCTCCTGCACCACGGTGGTGGGGGCGTTTTAGCCCTCCCAGGCTCCGGAAGCTTTCATCAAGCCTCCGGGAGGGCGAAAACGGCCTCCCCAAGCTCCAGAGGCCCTCTGGAGGCTGGTAACAAACTTTCCGAACTTCTGGTAGGCCCGTTTTTCACCCTCCCTGAGCCTCTGCACGCACCCTGAAATTACCTGCCTCCAAAATGGGTCATGTGGGGACTCCTGGGAGGGGCGGGGTAGGCAGGGCCAGTCAGATGTGGGGTTCTCCAAACTGTACAGAATCTTAGCTAGAGGTTCTCCCGAACCCCTCCAAACTCCCACCAGCTCACCCCTGATTCTAACCCCTGAAGTTCTGAACAGCAGCCAAGAAGTCTTATCAAGTTAGCCATTGTGCCAGTCAAAAATGTGAATTAGAGAATAAAATTATATGAAATCATCAAATCTGTTTATAATCACCTAAAACTCAAGTTTTTAAAAACCACAAAATTGCGTTGTGGATTAGCTGTTCAGAAATCCATTCACAATCGATCTGTTCTAAAAACTTTGTATGTTTTCTTAGGCTGAGCCCATATTGTGTGCTGGCATCTAAATGCAATTTCAGTTCAAATACAGTTCATCTTAATAGCCCCAAAGGTACTTTTTAAAAAGGCAACTGGACTTTCCTTTGTTTTTCCTCAAAGATGTTTTGTTCTCATTCAGCAAGGAAAAACAAAGGAACTCCAGTTGCCTCTTGAAAAAGCACGTTTGGGACAACCATGACCTGGATGGCTGAGAATCTCCATAGACACTCAACAGATTAATAAATTGCCTCCCAGTAGAAATGAAGACTTTCCTACATCAAAACCAAGGAAAACTTTTCAAATTACCGTGATCACCCACGAAGATAATGTTGGCACATCGGTGTAAGTTCAGCTGCTTTAGTCCATCCATTAGTTGCCCAAGGATCTTGTCAATATCTCTTAGTGGACCTAACATCTATACATACACACATATTTACACAAAGAGGGAGAATTAACCTTCTTTTTTTAAACTGTACTACAAGTTTTACACTATGAGCCCCCTTTCATCTGATAGTATGTTTTCATAAGCATAATTATATTATATTAATTGTACTATACTGTATTATATTATATTACATCAATCTCTCTGAAGCATTACTTTACACCAAATACCAATATAGTCCAGAATTATGGTTTTTGAATGGCTAATCAGATATTTTTGTACAAAAGAAAAGACTTGATAACAATAAATTCATCCATATTATTCCTCAGCAGCTGTTTTCAGAGATATTCTGACTCATCCCTCTGAGCAACTTAAGGCCTAGAGATGACTGATAGTTTTTAATCTTTCCCGTATTTATTCTCTTTCAATATATTCTTATTAGGAGAATTATGAAAATATTAAGATATTTGGAGTATCTTATTATATTCAAAACAGCATGATCACTTCTAATAATATCTGAAATAAAGAACAGTTTAAGATTTTTCCATAAAACCTACAATGTACCTGAGGGCTCTAATTCATAATAGGAGAAATCATTCATCTTTAAGAGTTAAGCAAACTCAAAGAAATTCTAACAAGCTTAGAGTTATACTGTAATGTGCACAGGTGGTGGGTTCCGGATCTTGTTGCAACCAGTACGGGGCAACGGGGCCCGGCAGCCACCACATGAATGTGCACACGCGCGCAGTGCGCACATGTGTCCTTACCTCCTGGGATGTTCCGCAATGCCTCTGCGACACTCCAGATGCTCGGCGGAGTGTCACGCAGGCGCTGTACGCTGCGCGTGCGTGCACAGATGGCCCGTTTCCTTCAAATACAGGTAAGGAACGAGGGCAGGTGGGTACTGAAACGGTACCCAGTGCTCCCAGCAGGCACCGGTACGCCCATACCGGGGCATATCGCCTGCAACCCACCACTGATGTGCACCTATAGTCTTCTGATGTTGGCATTAAAGAATATCACACTTACACTGTATCACTTTAAAAAAATTAAAATTGTGATGAGCTATGGTTCTTTAACCCTTTTTTAATCCCTAAAAACATAAACTCATCTCTAGAAGCCATATTCTAAAATAAAGAATCAAGCATAGAACCAGGATTATTTTAAAACAGAGCGATGGGTCACGTCAGTTCATAAAGTTCTTGGGATAATATTTTTCCAACCTTAATTTCTAACAGTACATTTATGTTAACAAGCTAGAAGACGGGAATCCATGCATCCTGCAGGTTTCATGGACCTCATTCAGTGAATGATTTTTAAAAGCAAAGTTGAGGAGTCCTTTAAGAATGAATGCAGCTGGACATGATTTATATATAAAGCATGACACAGAAAAAGCTTCTTTCCATTCTCTTTTCTCTTTCAATGTGAGAACTCCAGTGTTTATCACAGGGCACATTCCTGAATCTCAATTGAATGATTTGGGTAGTTCTCGTTTATTTCTTTTAAGGGAAGATTTGTCTTTGATGGTAATATTATGGTATTGCCAAGATAAAAAGAATAGCATATCACACTTACATCCTATGTCCAAATTCATCACAAAAGTCTGAAGTGACATTTCATATGGTGAAAACACTCAAACATCAACTTGAATCCATTGCTACAGGTTCACATGGTCAACCTTTCATGCTCTTAATCTATGTTTATGCCATATCCGTGTCCTATACAGATTCTATATACAGTGTGAAGGCACTTTATGGATACAGGACTTCCTTACAGTCATATTTTCATTCAACTTGAGTGTTCAAATAGACAGCAGCCTCAGATAAATTTCCTTTGAACTTACTGATATTCATTGCCTCAAAATATTCATAAAGCTTCAAGCATCCTCCAGCATTGCAAAAATTTGATACCATATAGTTATCGGTCATGAAATAAGAAAGGATCACGGACCAATTCTTATGAATAAGGTTTTATTTGATGTCTCCTGCTAAAGGAATCCAATGTTCACAATTTGTCATGTTGTGAACAGGAGTAAACCTGGCAAAATTTAACAGAACAGCAGAGTTGGGAGGGACCTTGGAGGTCTTCTAGTCCAACCCCCTGCTCAGGCAGGAAATCCTATACCATTTCAGACAAATGGTTGTCCAAACTTTTCTTAAAAACTTCCAGTGTTGGAGCATTCACAAATTTCTTCAACCCATTGCAAGTTTTACAAATAGAACTTTCCAGAGGCCCAAATAATCAGTTCCAAGAAATTCATTTTGGCTGGGGGAAAAAACAACTGTAAGGATGACAATAAGCATGATTCTACAGGCTAATCCAATGTTATCCACCTGTGGGTGGAACAGTTTAAATGGCTTTTTGCATCTGAGTCCTGTGATATTTAAAAACAACTGTTAAGAAGGGTTTAAAGCTTGCACCAAGAGACAAAGAATGCTACCCAAAGAAGAATGGGGAGGAGGAAAAGATAAACATCAAATGAACTCAACTGCTTGATGGCAATCTGTGGTTGTTGCCTTTCAAGATGGCTGCACTGAAAGTTCAATTTGGAAGAAGCTCATCCCAAAGTTGGGAGGACCAAAAAAAAAAAAAAATCAAGTTGTTTAAGAGTCTCAGTGGTTGATATCTACCAGTTTTGAAAACTTACTTTGTTCCGACGGGATTCCGCAGACAAGTGTTCCATTCTAGGTACTTTTCGTCTTCTCTTGGAAGGAGCAATACGCCTTTTCAGAATCCTCTTAGGACTGATTTTTCTTTTAGGTCTTTTAGGTGGAGTAAGAGGAGACCCAAAACTACTCTCCTGTACTGACGGAGAGAGATGCTTGGACTCAGAAAAAAGCTCGTCTCAATATCAGATCGTTAAAAGCTATCCGTCTCTAAGACACGGCACGCCAAAACTCTTGGTTCAAACCATCTAATACTGGTCAAGTCAAGATCAAGGTTGAAAAGAAGAATTTAATTATTTGTGATAATACCCTGTTTCCCCCCCAAAATAAGACCTCCCTGGATAATAAACCCAATCAGGCTTTTGAGCGCATGCGCTGAAATAAGCCCTCCCCCAAAAAAACCCCACCCTGAAAATATTGCAACACAGCAGCAGCCGTGAGGTGACCGTGCTTGCCGCCTCCTGCATCTCAAAAATAATAAGACCTTCCGAAAATGAGGCCAAGCACTTATTTCAGGGGTCAAAAGAAACTAAGACCCTGTCTTATTTTTGGGGAAACATGGTAGTCCTGGAGTCTGCAGGAAACAACATTCTGAAGAGGATGTCCGGTTTGTTTGTTTTGGGGTGTCAATACTCTTTTCATGTTTATCAAGAGAAAAAAAGCATCAGTAGCAGGAGCCATTGCTATTACTGGATGCTCAACAGACTTATGTTTTAAACTGCTCTAACAATTCAATGCTTCACTAGTTAAAGCCAAGGTGGCGCAGTGGTTAAATGCAGCACTGCAGGCTACTGCTAGATCAGCAGTTCAGCGGTTCAAATCTCACCGGCTCAAGGTTGACTCAGCCTTCCATCCTTCCGAGGTGGGTAAAATGAGGACCCAGATTGTTGGGGGCAATATGCTGACTCTCTGTAAACCGCTTAGAGAGGGCTGAAAGCCCTATGAAGCGGTATATAAGTCCACTGCTATTGCTATTGCTATTAAATAACAGTACGCTACCAATTCTCGTTTGCTGGAGAGAATAAATTAAAATTGTTCATATAATGTTTTTATACCGCCAAATCCTCAGTCACTATCAACTCCATGCAGCTGGAGGCATGCCGTTTTTAAAACACCTCCAGAAAGAATGGCATTATTAACTGGATAATGCGGAAGGCATAAGTATTCATTTTGATCTTTAATGGGAGGGGAGAGGAAACTCTGAGCAAACACACCCTGCATTTGCTCCCTGTATTATAGGATAGCCGTAGATTAGGATATAGGATATTGTTAGATTTAGCTACATGCTTTCCACGATTATTGTGCTTGACATGTGAGAAAAGGCTTTAAAAACTACTGTGTTTCCCCGAAAATAAGACGAGGTCTTATTTTCTTTTGACCCCTGAAATAAGAGCTTGGCCTTATTTTCGGGGAGGTCTTATTATTTTTGAGGTGCAGGAGGCGGCTGCTGCTGTGTTGCAATTTTTTCGGGGAGGGCTTATTTTAGCACATGCGCTCAAAAGCCCGATTGGGCTTATTATCCGGGGAGGTCTTATTTTCTGGGAAACAGGGGAGGGGGAGAGGAAGATATGAATGAACCACTTATTAAGAGGAGGAGAAATCGTTTGAAAACAACAGAGCTGCAGTCCCAAGCAGTGCAGAGATGCCGGATGCTATTCGAACTGATCTTTAAAAGAAGCAACTTTGCATGCAACTCCAATTGACAGCTACAATAAGAGTTCTTGGCAACTTTTAGGATCAGATTTCCCCGAAGAGAGAAAGATAACACATACAGGAAGATAGTTGCAGCTTGTTTATTTTAAAAAAATGGAGAAAAAAAGAAGCGAAGAGAAGTTGAAAATTGGCAAGGATTTTACAAGGCCATTTGCTTTCTATCTGCATAGCCATTCTCCATCTTTGCTGTTCCAATCGCAGAGCCATGTTCTTGGAAGATAATAATTTTAAAAACCCAGTATTGCCATCTGCCATGCCATTTCTTTGCTCTTGGACAAACAGTTGGAAAGGAAGTGCTAATCCAGTTCCATTTCTCTCTATCTCTCCAAAAAGCAGCTTCAATTTTGTTTTGTTTTTTTTTTTAAAAAAAAGGAGAGGAAAAAAGAAAAAAGAATAGAAGAAAAAAGAGTTCAAGCTTCGTGCAGCCTCGATGAAAGCAGCAGCAGATGGAGGAAGGATTCTCAAAAGCTTACTCACTCTTTCCAAGAGAAGCGCAGCCAAAGTTTTAACTTATGCCATCAAGTGGGTCTAATAAGAAGAACCCCCCCATTCCAGGGTAGCATGTTAGAAGAGCAGCAGAGCAGTCCTTAAGCGTACGGATGTTGTCCAAGTCACTGATCATGGTAAACAGCATTGATATAAACATTCACAAAAGGGATAGCTTCATCTTTCGTAAGAAATTAAAGCTAGGAAGAAAGCCAAATCTGTATTAATCAGCCAAATCTTAGCTTTACGTTGGAAGAATGAGATCAATGTAAGCCGAGGATGATGACACACCTAAAACTGAAAGAACTAGCCAAATGCTTGTACTTGAAACAAACTGTCTCAAAATAGGACATTATACAACAAGATAGAATGGGTGGACATGCAATGTTTGTCAGACAGAGGATTTTCCAAAGTGACCAGGCTAAAAACACAAAAACAAAAAGGAGATATGAGACCAGAGAAACATGATTTGATATCTTAAATCTTTCTGTCCCACTATAATTTTATTTATTTATTATGAAATTTCTTTGCTGCCCTCCTTGTAGCCAATGACTGAGTTACTTAAAAAAAAAAGGTAGCTGGAGGAAGATTGATCCATTGATCTTTGTGCATTAGCTATCATTATTGGGACCAGAGGTGGGTTCTTACCAGTTCGCACCAGTTCGGTAGAACCGGTTCGTCAAATCTACCGAACCGGTTAGAAGAGGTTCCACCAGAAAGCAGGCCACACCTACAGAAGAGGTTCCAAAATTTTTTGAAACCCACCACTGACATCCACACACACCCACACATGCACACGCACACACAGAAAGAGAAAGAGGAAGAAAGGAAGAAAGAAATAAAAAAAGAAAAAAAGAAAAAAGAAAGAAAAAGTGAGAGAGAGATGAAAGAAAAAAAGGAAAAAGGGACAGAGAGACAAAAAGGAGGAGAGAGAGAGAGAAAGAAAGAAAACACATGGTTGGCAAGCCACTCCCACAAAGGAGGCCACACCCACAGAGTAGGTCCGAAATTTTTTTGAAACCCACCACTGATTGGGACCCAGCCTCTACAAAACATATTGTGACTTTACTACCCACATACAGATTACTACTTAATCAATCAACTGGTTGAAGTTGCAAGCTGGTGGATCAAACATGAATCTAAAAGTTCCTTACATCATCAACCTCCACTTTTCAGTTTAGCAGTAAAACATTTCTAGGGAAACTGACTAGAATCTCTCTGGTTTATGGGATGTGGGGGATAAGCTGCTCAAATAAATAAATAAATGCTCAAATAAATAAATAAATAAATCTGTGTGTGTCCGTGTGTGTGTTCCAGCATAAATCTGGAACGCCTCAAGCAATTTCAACCAAACTTGGTACACAGATAACTTAACTCTATAGAAAAAAATATTATGGGGGTAAGACACCCGTAAAACCTTTTGGGGTGTGTCAGTGGTGGGTTCCAGATCCCATTCCAACTGGTGCAGTTAGAACAGGCCCGGCGTCATCCATATGGACGCGTGCAGTGTGCGCATCCGTTTTACTGCTTCCGCGAGCCTCCAGCTGCTCAGCGGAGTAGAGCGCAGGTGCTGTATGCACCGTGTGCGTGCACAGAAGCTCCGAAGACTTAAAAGACCGGTAAGGAGCTCGGGCGGGCAGGTGGGCCCTCGGGAGCAACGTACCGGAACAGTATCCGGTAATCCGGGCAGGCTCCGGTACGCCAGTACCGGGGCGTACCGCCTGCAACCCACCATTGGGGTGTGTGTTCTATTAAGATATAGCCCGTTGTGCCTTAAAATGGTGTGAGGGGAGAAAATATTCATTGGAACATTGCAGGTAATAGGCCTGGGAATGACCTTGCAGGCCTCACTGAACCAAAATTTTAAACTAGCCTAATTGCAAAATGTACCACACTAATATTTCCAAATGTGCTGACTTGTGCTGCATGTTCTGCAAAGTTTGTACTTGATATGGATATATTTAGAGCAGGAAGAGTGAGATAGTGGGAAATGAGGAACTGAAAGTAACAAGCGCCTGAGAACTTCAAATGTACATGGGTGTTTGCAGAGAATGACGGTCAGTAAGGCAGAAGAAGAAAGTAAGTTGTGAAATATGTGCAGAAAAGTATAAAAAGAATGTCTTGGAAAGAGTTCAGGGCCACTGGCTGTAGCTAATCCTTGCTGGATTCAGCTATTACACTGGATCTTATTGCAATAAGATGCTAATTTTAAAAATGCTATGTTTGCTATTCATGTTCAAAAATTGTTCATGAAACAATAAACCTCTGGTCTTAAAGTAAGATTTATTGCCTGTGGTTGCCTGTGGTTTCCCTGTTTTATATATAGGGAAATTTTTCTAACAGTGGCTTCTACTGTACAGCACAGTTGCCATGGTAACGGCTTCACAGTACTCCACAAGGGGGCTCCCTCTGGTAAGGGGGAAAATCCAACATGAGAAATTACATTTGATCTGGACATTTTCCCCCTATAAATAAATACCCGGGCAATGCCAGGTTATTGGCTAGTACTAAATATAAACCGAAGAGCTCAAACTTCAAAGCTTGATCTCAGTAGGGAGCCACAATCCAAAATCATTACTAGGTCAGAAGGCAAAAGAAGCTCTCATATTCAATATTTTGACTTAGTTGGCCAACCTGGAGCCTGGCCCAGGCCACTGGACTTCATTAACTCCAATCAACATGGGCAAGACTAAGCCGAGAAGCCAGCATCATTGGATATTGAAATCAAAGCTTATCTTGCAGCTATGTTAGTTCTACTGCACAGTCCTTTTGAAATGGAAGGTCCTTGTTGCTCTCTGAGCTTGGTTGTTTTCCTGCAGACGTCTCATTACTCAAACTGGATAACATCATCAGTGCTGGTCTAGTTTGGGTAACGAAACACCTGTAAGAAAACAACCAAGCTAAGAGAGCACCAAAGGACCCCTCCTTTCAACCCTGAGCTACAAATATTCTCCTTTATTGGTCCTCTTGCAATGACTTCGTAAATTATCTTCTAAAGCAAGAGTGGAAACCTGTAGAACGCCACATATTACTGAACTCCAAAGCTCAGCAACTGTCTTGGCAATATGGGGAGGACAATTCTTTTAACTAGCCTAATCTTTCCAGGGGGGTTGGGGGCGACTGTTTTGTTGTGGTTGCCCTTGTTATTGCTTTTCAACAGCGTTTTAAAAAAGGATCAAAGGGTAAATGCATTCTGCAGATGATAATCTTCTGCAGATGATAATCTTTTAGCTGAAGAATACATTCATTTAATTTGAAATTTATGGTTTATGATTCCTGCGATGAATACTATCAAAGGTAACCATTAAGAACATATAGATAGCAAAATACAAACACAACATTGCTACAAGCCATACCCTGAAACTATACCCACAATGCACACACACACAAACACACAGAGAGAGTAGCAATCATCCTAGCAATAATTACATGTAACTTCTGAGAGGTGGTATTTCTTCATCTTAACCCACAAATCACTCTAAAGTTTAACCTGTAATGCCTTGTAACCTGTATATTTTCCTCTGCCTATTCATAATCCATACCTCTTTAGTGATGCAGTAAAAAAATAATCTTAACTATGATATGGTACGCTATTAAATTCACAACATGCTTAGCTATACAGTAGTAATACTCCCAACGTAATAAAAATATAAAAACTCATTGAAAATTGCAAACTTTTTTATAATTACAGCTTTAACCGAATATAGATGCTATTTTAGCTTGCTTTCACACTACGAAAGATTTTTCACATCAGGAGATATTTTAGGGGTTATAATCAATTAATATGAACCCAATTGGGTGCAAAAATAATTATTTTAAGGAACTGGGAGTTGGGTCTTCTATAATTTGTTTCCCAGTTCTATTGATTAAGAACCTTAACTTCTAAGATTAATCCCAAATGTTGAATATTTTGCCAGCTCAAAACAAATCAGTGGAATAGGGTTAGGAAAGAGGAAAGAATTGCTTTTGATTGTCAAATGCCAATATTATTGATGCTTGAAAAGGAGATGATCAGGAGGAGGTCTATAGCCGATTCCAGGTCTAAATTTAGCAATATTATTTTGCTCCTGGACTACTGAGGTTTTTCCCCTCTAAGTCAGGGGTGTCAAACTTGTACTGTGACTTCTTTCCCCTTCACTAAACCGGGCGTGGGCATGGCCAGCGCATGACTCATCTGGCCAGCGGGCCCCGAGTTTGACACCACTGCTCTAGGTCCTCCAAGAGTTTTCTGATATATATATACTTCCTTATATTCTTTCAAAGAATCCTGTCCAGATGTAAATCAGAACATCTGTGCAATTTCCACAGAAAGGCTAACTTCTCTAAAAGTTCATGAAGAAACTTGAAGCCAAACCTATGGTGATATATGAGATGGAAATGTCTCTTCCCCATTTCATCTCAAGGGAAATAGCAGCTTTATGAGTTGAGGGCTGGAAATTTCAGTGAGAGGAGGGGAAATATGTGCTTTTATCTCTGAACCCCAAACAATCGCAACTGTTCCATGTTGCTTCCGATTCTCATCTGACTTTCAGTGACTATGATACCAATTGCAGGGAATAATCTAATTTGGGATTAATCAAAGCAGGGTTTGATAGACTGCAGCTGGACCTCACTGCCAAATAAAATAGTTGCAGAAGCCAAAGCTTGTTTTCACAAATCTGCACCTTGGGAAGAGAATTTACTGTCCCCCCACGCTTGAAAAGGGTGGAGATGAACTCCACAGTAAGAGGACTCTTCCACACAACAGTGAAAACAAGGCCTATAGCCAATTCCAGCTCTAAATTTAGCACTATTATTTTGGTCCTGGACTCCCGAAATATACAGAGAGCAGCAGAATCAAGTGTTGCAATAACCAGCTGGGGATTCCCAAGAGCCAAAGATATAAGAGATAGATCCCTCAAGGGCTATCAATAACCGTATTGGCCAGGAAAGAGTAGAAGCTGACATCCAATACATCTGCAGAGTACACAGTTCTGAAGAAGGGTGTTGTACGGTTAAGTGTTCTACAGTCTTGGAATAAAATCGGGAAACTTGGATTGAAGCAATATAATTACATTAAGATTTTTAAGCCGCGTTGCTGAAGAAATCAATCCTCTCCTTGTCCTCAGACATAGACTTCTTAAAAGCCATTTCTTTATCCAGGAGTGAAACTGTGGATCAAATGTCTGCCACACTCTGATTAACTTTAATAGGCCCATAAAATTGTTTTCCATGGTGGCAGGGATCCACCAGCTTAGCAATCTCAGCCTGGAGCTGCAAGCCAACACTGATCGGTTCTTTCCATGTTCTCCCAACCCTGTTGGAGGTGTTTGTTTAAGCAGTTCTTATGTGGCTGGGAGAATATTCCCCTCAGAGTCTATGATCAAAGGTTAACTGTGTAGATCTTCATTAGGACTCGAGGTAACAGAATAATTCACCTCTGTGCTTGGAACCTGGAAAAGTTTTTTTCCCCTCAAACTTCACATTGGCCCTGGATTCATAGAGGGGGGAAAAGGAAGACAGTATTACAGTTTCAGAGAATTCCTTTCCCCAATGGCGGTGCCAGAGGTCAGCGTGAATTACGTCCCTCAGCCCTGGATTTCAAGGCCAAAGCACAGAATCAACATCATGTATGATTGGACCTCAGTCGCTCAAGTGGTTTGGCTGAATCTATGGGTTTTAGCTTTCAAGCAGGGGTCTCCAACCTTGGCCACTTGAAGACTTGTGGACTTCAACTCCCAGAATTCCTTAGCCAGCCGGCTAAGGAATTCTGGGAGTTGAAGTCCACAAGTCTTCAAGTTGCCAAGGTTGGAGACCCCTGCTTCAAAGCAACGTTTCTCAATTTCAGCAACGTTAAGGTAGGCGCACTTCAGTCAGCACAGAGCATTCTGGGAGTTGAAGTTCGCCTGTCCTTAAATCGCTGAAGTTGAGAAACACTGCTTTGAAGCCTACCTGTTATTCTCCCGATTTCTACCCAAGTGGCCATAATCATTTACTAAGGATGGTTAGAAGCAGTTTTAAATAAGCCTCCTGACCTAGCACATCGTGCAGAAAGCAAATGTGGCGTTAACCATTTGCGTGAAATTACTGAATTATTACAAAACATGAAAAAAAAATGCTCCTAACAGATTAACAGAGTTGGAAGGGACCTTGCAGGTCATCTAGTCCAACCCCCAGCCCAAGCAGGGAGACTCTACATCTGCCTCTACCTAGGATCAAACTTACAACCTCCTGATAGGCCACAGCAGATCCTTTCATACCACAATGCTTTAAAAAAACAACTAGTCAACCTTAATTATATCCAAGAATAAGCCTGCAAGTCTTTGATGAAAATTCTAGCCCTGTCAACACATCCACATCCACACTCACACATACACAGACATAGTTTGCCAGTCCCTGAAACTTTAAGCAGATGGATAATGTTTATTAACAGTTTAGTCCTCTCTATAAATGTACTGTCTGTATTTTCCAGAAGGTCCTATTTCCTTTGGAGGCTTATAGAGGTGAACAATTAACTAGCTTTAAACCATTTCACTCAGGACTAGTAATACAGGTTCATGTGAAGATGGCAAAACCTGGAGCTGCATTCTATTTATGGGCAAAGACGAACTGTACTAACCTCAGAACTAAATGGACCATATCTGTGGCCAGCCATATCTGGTTGGTCAGAGTAGAATGCATAAGCGTAAGGCCTGAAAAGAAAGGAAGACATCAGTGAGTTTCATTTAACATGCAATTCTCACTTTCCAAATACTAAAATTATAAATTCATTCACCCCGTTCCTCTGAATAAAATGAATAGTTTCATTGTATTTAGAGATGGTGAAGAAATAAAAAAAATATCAATACAGCCAGTAAAATATTGCTGGAACCTTGCAACAAAGGTAAACAAAGCCTGTTGACTGGAAATTAGCAATAACAGTTCAAACCATGAGGATAAGCTTGCTTCATTTTGCATAACTCTGAGGGTGTCTGATATTGTTTGTGAGATCTGGGGGTGTTTAGGACACAGCCACTCTTTACTGTAGGGGTGTCAAACTCGATTTCATTGAGGACCACATCAGGGTTGTGTTTGACCTCGGGGGGTGGGGGGGCATGGCCAGGGTAGGCGTGGCCAGCTCGGTTTCTCTTGTGTCAGAGGCACCTGTGGTGGCCCGAGTGCTTTGCCGTGACCCGACAAAAGCGCGCTGACAAAACCGTGTCACTAAAACTGCGACGTCATCAATGCGCCAACAACAGCGCGTTGACAACAGCATGTCGATAGAAGGGCGATTTACAACAGCGCGGTGACAGAAGGGCAATTTAAGTTAAGGTAAGGGTTAGGTTTAGGGTTAGGTTAGCGTTAGGTTTAGGGTTAGGTTTAGGGTTAACATTAGGTTTAGGGTTAGGTTTAGAGTTAAGTTTAGGGTTAGGGTTAGTGTTACGTTTAGGGTTAGGGTTAGCGTTAGGGTTAACATTAGGTTTAGGGTTAGGTTTACAGCGCCCTTCTGTCGGCGCGCTGTTGTCGGCACGATTCAGCACTCATTCGTCGGCACGGTTCAGAACTCGCGGTTTTGTCACCGCGGTTTAGTCGGGCACGCTTTTATCGGTCACCCTTTTGTCGGTGAACCGTGCTTTGCTAGTGAAAACAGGCTCCCTAGCTCAGTTTTCGGCTATGACGGCCTCTTGCCAAGGTGGAGCAGTGGTTAAAAGCAGCACTGCAGGCTACTGCTAGATCAGCAGGTCAGCGGTTCAAATCTCACCGGCTCAGGGTTGACTCAGCCTTCCATCCTTCCGAGGTGGGTAAAATGAGGACCCAGATTGTTGGGGGCAATATGCTGACTCTCTGTAAACCGCTTAGAGAGGCCTGAAAGGCCTATGAAGCGGTATATAAGTCTACTGCTATTGCTATTGCTATTGCTATCTTGCAACCGTGTCCGTTTTCGCTGGCAGAGGCACTGCAGGCTGGTCCTTTGCTGTTTCCATGGCAGCTCCATGGGCCCAATCTAAGCACCCCAGAGGCCAGATCTGGCTCACGGGCCTTGAGTTTGACACCCCTCGTGTACTGGATCAATATTCACTGTAGCAATAGCTTTAGGAAATCCTGACTCTACTATCTGACTACCTGACTATCAGTCCGCCCTGGCAGAATTCTAATAACTTTTAGGATATAAACTGGGAGGTTTGTACATGCAAAACTGGAGCTCACTAGATACTTGAGTTGAATACTTTATTTGGCCAATTAGAAACACACGGAATTTGTTTCTCCAGTACAGAAACTCTCAGTGTACATGCAAAACAACAGAATAATAATAATACCAATAAAAGGGAGGAGTAAAGAAGATAATAATAAGTAGGATAAATAATAATACCGCAGCCACACTACATGGGTAAGCATACATAGGCATTAGTCAGCACTGTGAGGATAAGGAGTTCAGCAGAGTGATGGCATAAGGGAAAAACTGTTCCTGTGTCTAGTTCTTTTGGCATATAATGCCCTATAGTGCCATCCCGAGGGAAAGAGTTGAAACTGTTAAAATCTAAGATATGACGGGTTGCAGGGCCCTCCTTCAGACCCACGCAATATGCAGGTTTTCTATGGAAGGTTGACTACTTTATTATATTCTACATATAATACAAGAAATTCCCCAGACTCCTCACCCTTCCCTGGGAACAAACAGATAAAGTTCCATGGAATTTAATGGGAATTAGCACTAGGTCTTTTGAGGCTGCGCAATGACTGTAGGCTATCTCCCCACTTGACCCCTCCTTCTTGTCTGGATGGGAGTTTCTCAACATCGAGGAGCATTCTGGACTTTCCCTTTCCCTTTTCACTTTGCTGGGATAAGGCAAAGCTGGGTTATCGGGGAGCGAGTTCAGGTGGGGTTCTGACCTTGTATACACTCTTGTTTATGGAAAAAACAAAAAACAAAGAATGAGAAAGTTGCCATCTCATATATTTTCCAGTGATGAAACAATTTAGTGTTCTATTTTGTAACTTCATTAAAACATTAGAAAGTGTGCCAAAAGAGGCATAAGCTCTTGGGAAAACATTCAATAATTATCTTTAAGAGATGGGAAAAGGCTACAATTGTTCTTTTTTGGACTCTACCTCAGAACAAAATATGATGCCATGTATTCTCAATTGCCCAATTAAAAAAAATCTTGATATCTGCCCAATTCTTGGATTATTACTCTAAATAGGAACAATAGAAAACCAATGGATCAACAGTTTTAACCCATGTTATTAAAATTTCCCCAATACAACGTGTACACCATTAGCAAACAAATATGTTTGATCAAAATTCAATTTCTACCAAGGGTATCAATAACGCTTTCATTGCATTCATTGCTACGAAAGTAAGGGAGGGGGACAGAGAAAAGACCAACCTGTCATTGTCTGCCATAGTTAGCCACTGCAGTATGGTTAATATTCTACGCTCGTAAGGGATCACGCTAAATCAAAACAGAGAGAAAAAGCATGAAATCTCAGCTAGATTATTAATTTATAATCGTCTTACGAGTTCGTCATTAAGATCGGGTGTTCCATTTATGAGCTTTACATGGTGACTCTTCTTGAAGTCACATTTACCTCAGAAATGTCTGCCTATTACAAACCAGCTTTAGCTGAATTGCTTCCTCAACACCACAACCCAGGAATTGTGGTTACTAAATGCTCATCTTAAAAAGATGTCTTGCTTTTGTTCAGAAAATTAAATGTGGAGGGATGTCCATAGTCCCTGCTAGTTGGCAAGTTTTATTCTCTATTGTCTGACGTTTGATGGGATTATTAAAGTCTCGTGAGGAATAATGAATAGGATTTTTGTTTTAATCAAGAGAGAGACCAGAAACATTAAAACTGGGTTCATCTAGTCAAGCCAAGTGATGGCAAATTCATTATAAATACATAAAAGCATTTCCTTAAGAATGTGTAGTTCAACAAATGAAATGCAGCTCAACAACTGAACTTCACTTCCCTGTGATTTTTTTAGCAGCTGTCAGCATAATAGCTTTCATTTAAAAGGAGAAATAATACACATTCCCAGCAGATAAAAAGTGTCAATGTCTAATTGGGATTGTGGCTAGATACTCCCTTCAGCCCGACATATTGGTGGCTAAGTAACAGGCCACAACAACAGGATGCTGTTTTACATACAGGTACTCTTTGACTTATGACCGGAGTCAAAATTATAGCAGACCCCCATGAAATAGACTTACAACCTAGATTTGAAGTCCAATGGCCTCCCCCCCCCCTTGGGGGTTACCTGATCACATTTTGAGTGCTTGGCAACCAGACTGCATTTATGGATCTTTGCAGCATCCTGAAGTCATGTGACCACCATTTATTGTTTTTTCCGAAACCGACCTTTACTTCCAATTTTGGACAAAAAGAACGCCCATGGCAGAAAATGATTTGCTTAGCAACTACAGCATTCAGGGCCGAGGTGGCGCAGTGGTTAGGGTGCAGTACTGCAGGCCACTTCAGCTGACTGTTATCTGCAGTTCAGCGGTTCTAATCTCACCGGCTCAAGGTTGACTCAGCCTTTCATCCTTCCGAGGTGGGTGAAATGAGGACCCAGACTGTGGGAGCAATATGCTGACTCTGTAAACCGCTTAGAGAGGGCTGAAAGCCCTATGAAGCGGTATATAAGTCTAACTGCTATTGCTATTGCTATTGCTATTTTGAGTGCTTGGCAACCAGACTGCATTTATGGATCTTTGCAGCATCCTGAAGTCATGTGACCACCATTTATTGTTTTTTCCGAAACCGACCTTTACTTCCAATTTTGGACAAAAAGAACGCCCATGGCAGAAAATGATTTGCTTAGCAACTACAGCATTCAGGGCGAAGGTGGCGCAGTGGTTAGGGTGCAGTACTGCAGGCCACTTCAGCTGACTGTTATCTGCAGTTCAGCGGTTCTAATCTCACCGGCTCAAGGTTGACTCAGCCTTTCATCCTTCCGAGGTGGGTGAAATGAGGACCCAGACTGTGGGAGCAATATGCTGACTCTGTAAACCGCTTAGAGAGGGCTGAAAGCCCTATGAAGCGGTATATAAGTCTAACTGCTATATTCAGTTAACTATCATGGTTTATTTGATTAAAGATCACTGCAAAATATCGTAACATTGAGTTAGTTATGGGATGTCCCACTTAATGATTGGCATGATTTACCAACATAATTCTGGATATATGTTGTAAGTTGGGGACGACTATATTCCTATCTTCCTTTTATTCATGTATTCCTATCAGCCTCTTGACTACTGATGCCGGATGACATTGGTTGATAAAGCAGAGTAAGTTAGATTAGGTACTGTGGCAAAGTACTTGTAAGTGAAGGCTGGATTATAACTTTACAACCAGAAGACACACATAACATTTTAAGGATTGTAGTTATACTTTTACAAACACGTAGAAAAACAAGCTATCTCACTCCAACCACCACTGCAGATCACTGATTTCTCATCCCTCAGTCAACTGATTCCTGAAAGAATGTTCAATTAAGCACTGCAGAAAAACACTATGTAGGTGACTAGGTATTAAGAAGTAACAAAAGGAGCACATTCTAAATATAAATTAATCCCTTCCAAAGAAGCAAGAAAAGAGTGGAAAATGTGCCGTCTGATTTTAAAAGCCAAGGAAATCCATTTCAACTTTATTTGAGGATTAAGCCCTATAAGAGCATTTGGTTCCAAATACCTGCCTTTTAGGATTGTAGCTTTGTTACTGAAACTCTTTTATGTATGAATTTCCACTATCTAAAAATCAACACTTACTTAGACCAAAAGAATGTTCCAGCTTTTACTCCTTGCTTAGCAGCAGTAATCCATATCTAATGAGGAAAATATAATCAGATTACAATGGCTCAAAATGTCTGTGTTATAAAGACAAACTTCCCTACAATAAAAACATTTTTAAAAAACCAACTAAAATGTTGGTTTTCTAAGACCGCCCCTGAGAATTTAAGCATCTGGATCTGAGAATTATGTAGCATTGATCAAATTCCTAGAAGGGTTTAGAACAAGTAATTCAGATGAGAAATAGAACATAAAGCCCAACAATAAAGCTACATAAAATATATAAAAAGAAGCTTAAGCAGTCTCAAGTTATTTTCAATCTGAGAAGATACTGAGAAGGTACTAAGACAAGTACAAAAAGAGAGGGAGAGAAAATTGGCATTGACTGAATTAAGTACTGACTGAAATTAATTGCATGTAAAGGGGTGAAAACAGCTATGAGATTTAACCATAATGGACCAAAGTCAAATAAAACTGACCGGTTGACCTCCCCACCATCGGTGATTGAATTTCTCTCTTCCTCGAAGGTTAAAAATAGCATCAAACACAGGGTCGTACATTGAATTTCCAATTATTCCATGAGATTCAGGGTAGAGTCCCTTTGAGCAAAAGTAAATTAGTTAATCAGATCAGATCACATTTTATTACCCAGAATTCATAATATCTATTTTGCATTATTGCTGTCTTCCTTTTGTATCTAAACGGTGGACGTGATGAACCGGGGTCTAGAAGCCGTAAAAGACTGGATGAGAGCAAACAAGCTGATACTATATGGGCCAAGGTGGCGCAGTGGTTAAATGCAGCACTGCAGGCTACTGCTAGATCAGCAGGTCAGCGGTTCAAATCTCACCGGCTCAGGGTTGACTCAGCCTTCCATCCTTCCGAGGTGGGTAAAATGAGGACCCAGATTGTTGGGGGCAATATGCTGACTCTCTGTAAACCGCTTAGAGAGGCCTGAAAGGCCTATGAAGCGGTATATAAGTCTACTGCTATTGCTATTGCTATACTCTACCCAGACAAGACCGAGTGGCTGTTGTGTTTCCCTCCCAAAAATTTGACCAACATACCATCACTCAGGCTGGGGGGACAAAACTTACACCCCTCAGAAAGGGCCCACAACTTGGGAGTCCTCCTGGACCTACAGCTGACTTTTGACCACCATCTCTCAGCTGTGACCAGGGGGGCATTTGCCCAGGTTCGCCTGGTGCGCCAGTTGCGGCCCTACCTGAATCAGGAGGCCCTCACAACAGTCACTCGAGCCCTTGTGATCTCCAGGCTGGAATACTGTAATGTGCTCTACATGGGGCTGCCCTTGAAGAGCATCTGGAGACTTCAGCTAGTCCAGAATGCGGCCGCGCGAGTGATCGTGGGCGCACCACGGTTCGCCCACATAACACCGATCCTCCGTGAGCTGCACTGGCTACCTGTCGATCTCCGGGTGCACTTCAAGGTCCTACTCACCACATATAAAGCGCTCCATGGTAGTGGATCTGGCTATTTGAGAGACCGCCTTCTGCCAATTACCTCCCTGCGTCCCATCAGATCGCATAGAGTTGGCCTCCTCCGTATCCCATCCGCCAGTCAGTGCCGACTGGCAACTACTCGGAGGAGAGCCTTCTCTGTTGCGGCTCCGACACTATGGAACAATCTCCCCGTGGAGATTCGTACCCTCACCACTGTCCAGGCCTTCCGCACAGCCCTCAAGAACTGGCTAGCCCGTCAGGCCTGGGGATAAGTTTACTTTTACCCCTCCCAAATGCTGAGTGAATGTTGAGTTTTACTGTTTAATTTACTTTTGTTCACATTTCTTTTGTATTGTCCTACACTCCCCTTCCTTTTTGATTGTAAGCCGCCCTGAGTCCCCTCAGGGAAAAGGGCGGCCTATAAATGTCCAATAAATACCTAAAAATAAATACCTAAATACCTAAAAATTCCTAAACATGCTACTGAAGCTTCCACTTATAGTCAAAGATAATTCTATAGCAGTGGTGGGTTCCGGCTCCCGTTGCAACTGGTACGGTGCAACGGGGCCGGGCATCCGCCATGTGGACCATACCCACCGCCCGCGATGCTCCAGCTACTTGGCAGAGTGTGGTGCAGGCACCAAATGTTCCATGTGCATGCGCAAATGCCCCAGTCATTTTTCATTTTTCATTTATTTTCATTTATTGAGCATTTATAGGCCGCCCTTTTCCCTGAGGGGACTCAGGGCGGCTTACAATCACAAAGGAAAGGGAGTGTAGGGCAGTGCAAAAAGAAATGTGAACAAAAATAAATTAAACAATAAAACTCAACATTCACTCAACATTCGGGAGGGGCGAAAATAGGCTTAGCCCCAGACCTGATGGGCTAGCCAGTTCTTGAGGGCTGTGCGGAAGACCTGGACGGTGGTGAGGGTACGAATCTCCACGGGGAGATTGTTCCATAGTGTCGGAGCCACAACAGAGAAGGCTCTCCTCCGGGTAGTCGCCAGTCGGCACTGACTGGCAGATGGAATACGGAGGAGGCCAACTCTGTGCGATCTGATGGGACGTAGGGAGGTAATTGGCAGAAGGCGGTCTCTCAAATAGCCAGATCCACTACCATGGAGCGCTTTATAGGTGGTGAGTAGGACCTTGAAGTGCACCCGGAGATCGACAGGTAGCCAGTGCAGCTCACGGAGGATCGGTGTTATGTGGGCGAACCGTGGTGCGCCCACAATCACTCGCGCGGCCGCATTCAGTCAGCTCAAATAGAGGTAAGGAGAGCAGGTGGGTGGGCCCTCCGGAGCACCATACCAGAATGGTACCGGTGGCAGGCACCAGTACGCCCATACTGGGGCGTACCAGTCGTATCCCACCAGTGTTGGATAGTGTCCTTGGTGCTCCTTGAAATTTGGCTGTTTTCTTGCAGGCATTTCATTACCAAACTAGGTAACATCATCAGTGCTACCAGACATGAATTGTCTGCAAGGAAACCAGCAAGCTCAGAAAGCCACCAAAGACACTCACAGTTCAATCCTGAGCTACAAACATTATCTTCTAAAGATCATTCTGACAAAATTCCCAAGACAATACCCTCCAGATTTGGTATTTCATATCCATAATCAGCAGCCAGCATGAATAGGATGGATACATTATACTTGTTGGGGGGGGTGCCTCTATGGAACAACTTTAAGCTACATGTCGAGATATATTTCAATGATTAGAGTTTGTCTTTTTTCAACTCTTCCTAAATTACATAGTCTTGATTATTTCTCTGCCCCATGAATATAAACAGCCATCCTCAAAATGAATGAGCTGTTTCAAAAGAGGAAAGAGGATAATATATTCAAGAGTCTTAATATCCCAGCCATGCTAATACTTAAGAAGTATTTGTAAATATATTTGTATGTGTACGCGGAAAGAAAAAGAAAACTTACAGTTGCCAGAGTGTACAAGTTTGGGAAGGTTTTGGTTGGATAGACGGGTCTCATGTAGGGGGCATGAGTTCCACAGGATCCTGAAAACAAAAACACACAATACGCTAAATCTTAAAACTGGGTTAACAGTGCATTGCAAACAATATAACAAACTAAACTTATTGTTATTCAATAATAACAGTTTGATTCACATTGTATAAGAGAATGGATGGTTTCCCACAAATTATTCAACTCAGTTTCTCTAATATATTGACTCTGCCAACATGTAGTATGGTTAAGAGGATAGATAATTTCTTCAGCACCGTAGAATCCAACATTCAAACAAGGGAAGGTGTGTATCCTAGAGTAAAAACAGTTCATTTCTTGAAGATGACCACATTTCTACAAATCTGGTCAAATTTTAACCCATGGAGTATAATTGCAATGCAAGATGTTTTTTTTTAATGCCTCATTCTATTAAGTATAATAATTCAAACATTGCATTTTGTCATTGAACACATTTTCAGAGACTTATATTTGGAAACACTATGAAGCTGGGTGCATCACATCTGCTTTGGACCGAGGAAGGTTTTTATGACATTCCTCACCAAGATGTCAACAGCACACTGAACTGTTGACAAATTCAATTTTATGTATGCCGCTTGCTTTGAACCACATAACCCAAAGTAAGACATTTTTCACAAGAACTAAACAAGACCATGCAAAAATCTTGTTATCGTTAGATTGTTTAAATATACATAGACATATATACACATACACACATATTCATATACATATACACACATATATATGTGTATGTATGCATGTGGATATATACATGTGTGTGTACTGTGTTCCTTGGAATTTGCTCTGAAAAAAAATATAGAATTTTATCTATTGATTTACCTCTCAGTAAACTCAGTAAAATTATAAATTTTCATCCTATGCTCATCTGAAGTGTATGCAAAACAGAACATTTCTTCCATTCAATTGGTCACACAGACAGCCAGATGTTTAGATTGGACTTGGCATTTTTATTCATCTATCAAGTCCTTGCCAAGGAGCTGGGATAGGCAGCTACATCAAGGCTTGATGGTGTTAAAGATACTGTCACAGAATGTAAGCTGTCCCAAGTAAAGCTGCCTTCTGCAATTCACTGGCTTTGTCAATTAGTTGACTATGCTCAAATGGTGCTGCAGATGTTTAGGGTTCCATCACTATGGGTTCTGTTCTGTCCCTCCATATGGTGAGTCACACCGACACAAGGTTAATGTTAGCCGATTTATTCACAGTAATTACTCACAGACAAGACTTTGGCAGCAACCCAGACTCCCACAGATAAGAAATACACATAAGAGCTTCTCCAGCTTTAGTAAAACGGTTGTGTCCTGCAAAAGGTCTCCTCCCAAAGTCTCTTCTTATATACTCTCTTGGGAGGAGCCAAATCACAACCACCTGGGCCTGATTATCTCCTATGAGTCTGCCTCTGTAATTGCTGCCATTGCTTCTCCGCCCTTCTTTGCCTGACGTCAGGGACAAACTCCCTTTGACTTTCACCACTGCTCCATGCCTCAGGCGCCTCCTGGTGATCAACCAGCCTCTCTGGTCCCTGCTCAGAGTCTGAACCCTGCCCAGGGTCCTCCACATCTTCCAGAGCTGACTCATAGGATCCCTCGCTATCGGAGTCCATCGGCAGCTCCAACGGCTCCTGCTGGGCCACAACAGGGTTCTATCTTTGCTTTTTTGCCATAGCTTTTCCATTTCTACTTGCAAATCTTTATATTTTGTGAGGATGAGGATGATGATTTCTGTTTCCACCCAAAAACTAACAGAGCCCTAACGCATTTTATTGTATGAGTTCAGACAAAGTTGTCCAACCCAAACCAACAGAAGTCATGTCCAGACAAGACATTCACCATTCTGATATATTGTTCAAGCACGCCCACTTACTTAGCTTCTCAATATTGCGCATCACTTTTTCACCTTTCTTCATGTACGACGCACGGAAACCATCCACAGAGAAAATGATCAGCGGAGGGTGACGAAAACTAAAGAATAAAGATAACTTAGTAAACCAGTAGAACAGACTGCAGTAAGAGCATGCAAGACAGGAAAAAATGCAATCCAATTTATCAAAAGTTTTTTAAAGGTTCCTAGGTATTTTCATCTGGGATACAGATGCTTTACACATCCCCAAGAAAAAAGTAAATTTGTTATGGACACTCTAAAATCACTTATTCTATCCTTTAGGGCAGTTTTTTTCTCATCTCGTTTAAGGAGTGTTTTATTACATAACCTCCAGCTATTTCTTTCTCTGACTATTTTTTTTTAATATTGTTTGAATTTACCTCTTTGTTAATTTTGTCTGTTTTCTATTTGTTTATGTTGTACACTGCCCAAAAAGTGGCGGAGGTTACAGGCACTATAAAATGAGCAAAACAAATGAAAAACTCAGGGACGCTAACTTGAAAATTATAGGATCTTGGACTACGTTAGTGTTCTGGCCTAGGTTTCACCAAAAAGCATGAAGCAGATTCCTGGTCCCAACAAAACCCCTTTTATTAAGCAAATGTGAATTCCTCTCATTCACATTCAGCAAAGGCCTGGCAAACAGTCTTTCAAAGGTGAATGTATGACCACAGACCTTATCTATCTTGGAAAGCTGCCATGTAAATATTTTCCAAATGAGATGCTGTGCAAGGAATGACTTGGCACAGAGTCTCTGAGATTCATGGACAGATCTTCACACTTCTGAAATGAATCTAACGAATGAACGAACGGTTTCCTGCAAAAGCCCACTCGCCTTTCGCTCCTCTTTTATTTCCTTTCACCATCCACCTGTGGCTTTATTCCCAAGTCAACCCTGATTTCTGAGCTGTTCTTTTCTTCTGGCAGCTCTGTGCATGCACACACTGGGAACAGGCTCCAGTTGTTCCTCTGCCTCACTGCTATCTAGCTCCGTAGGCACCTGATCACTACCAGACAGCCTCAACCCCGTCTTTGCCTCTGATGCAGAGCCGTTGTCCGAGCTTTCCCCAGCCTCCAGGACTGGCCCATCCTCCTCCCCAACCTCCCCACTGTCCGACTCTGCTGCCAGCTCTGCTGGCTGCTGGCAGGCCACAACAATTAGATCTTATTAGAAGCAGATTAGAAAGGACTGTTTTGGAATAATGATGAAATTAAAATACATAAAATTCCTGAAATAAGAGAGAGATACTTGATAAATGTCTTTTCAAAGCTCAATACTTTTTCAAAGAGATTTTTTAAAGCATCTCCGGTAAAATTTTCATTTGAACCTGCATTTATCCATACTTTGTTATTTAATCTTAGAAACTACTGTTAACATTTGCAGTGCCATAAATCACAAAGATGAATGCTTGATGCAGCATTTAGAAAAAGACTCGAAAATATTTTGTTACAAAATGCATCCAAAAACATGGACTCAATTAGAACCATATAATTATTTCCATTTCTTGATCTGTCTGTCTAAATAATTTCTGCTTTAATGGGTGTTAAATCTTAATAATGTGAGGTGGTGCAGTGGTTAGGGTGCAGTACTGCAGGCCACTTCAGCTGACTGTTATCTGCAGTTCAGTGGTTCTAATCTCACTGGCTCAAGGTTGACTCAGCCTTCCATCCTTCCAAGGTGGGTGAAATGAGGACCCAGACTGTGGGGGTGAAATGCTGACTCTGTAAACCGCTTAGAGAGGGCTGAATGCTGAATGCTGGCTGGGGGATTTTGGGAGTTGAAGTCCAGACATCTTCAAGTTGACAAGGTTGAGAAACACTGCCTTATGGCCTTTTGATCAGCATGTCTTGCTTCTTATTGAGTTGGACATCAACTTTTGGAAGGATATAAATCTATTTAACTTAGGAGTGGTGCGGTAGCCTAGAGGTGTAGCTCTTGCCTCCCATCAGGAGGCTGTGAGTTCGACCCTAGGTAGAGGCAGACATTTCTCTCTCTGGGCACTCTGAGAACGTATCTGCTGAACAAAACTCTGCATTGGCGACAGGGAAGGCATCTGGCCATTAAAATGTTCTGCTAGATCCATTCATTCGTCCAGACTCCACCACGCAAGGGATTATGGGGTCGTTAAATGAAGATGGTGATGAGAAATATATTTAACTTCATGATGATTTCTGTGGTCCAGGCAATTCCAATGTTAAAAAAATCACATAACACACAACTAATTTGACAACCAGAGGAAGCCAAATCAGTTTTTTTTAAATTTCAAATGAGTAAATAAAGAGAAGAACTTACCCTGCTGGGCATTCTGGAGTCCGAATATCCTCGCAATCATCCATGACCCAGGGAGTGTCTCCTAAAAGAAAACACGTGTAATGCGAAGTTAGGTTAGGTTAAGTCTTACCCTGTGCATTGTGATTGCCTAGATTTATTCTCAAGTAAATAGACAATGGATTGCAACAGCAGGACTCCTCTGCATTTCCTATATTGGCTGAAGTCCCAATGTGGTATCTGGAGGTGACCATGTACATATGTACCAGCAAACTTTTTGATGCCTACCTAATTTTTAAAGTTTGTTTTCATTTTTTTAAAACAAAATTGGAAATAAGCATGCCAAAAAGTCAAGTGCCAGTTTCAAACCAAGCTGGCATTTCTAGCGATGCTTCTGGATTCCAAAAAGGTTGAAGTTGCAGTCTGATGGTTAATGTCAGGCAAAAAAGAATCAAGACCACACATTAAGTTCCAGTTAAGATGATTTATTGCTCATGCCTATACACTCAAATATCTAGTTGGTGCTAAAGGAGAGTTAATGGAATTCAAGTGGCATTCAACATAGACCATTTGTGGGAACATAATGATTCCAGGCTGATTACTCTATTGACTCTGCCCCTGGGCTCACCTGTCCTTCTCTCATACTTATTTTGCTGTATTTGCTAAGCACTCTGTTGGCTTGTGAGTTACCTCAGATCCTTTGAATTGCAATTTAGTGTCTCTCCAAGTCAAGTGATCCTGCCCTGTTCAACAAATCATGAGGTAAAAAAATCTTGACTTAGTGAGATGTGTGAGCTGAGTTTTTCTCTAATGTACGCTGACTCTAATTTTGCCCTTGGGGCTTCAACGTCACGTAATCTGAGCGGTTTAAAAATTAGGTAATTTGGAAACAAGATCTGCAGGCATCAGCAGTGGGTTCCTACCGGTTTGGACTGGTTCGGCCGAACCGGTAGTGGTTTGGCGGCCTGGGTTGCTAGAACCGGCAGCAACCGAGGCCTGCCACACCCCTGAACCAGTTCCTTGGGCAGTGCGGGTGGTGCCGCCATCTTGTTTTTCAGTTCTGTGCATGTGCAGAACAATTTTAATTACACTGCGCATCAAGCATGCACGCGCACAAAGTGCGCACATGAGCGAACTGGCAGTAGTGCCTGCCAGAACCCACCCCTGACAGGCATATATGTATCATATGCATTCACATCGTGGCACGACATCACCGCGAACGTCAAAAGCGCGCCGACAACACCGCGGCGATAAAACCGCGATGTCAAAAGCGCGCCCACAACAGCGCGCCCACAACAGCGCGCTGACAGAAGCGCGATTTAACTTAAGGTAAGGTTTAGGGTAGGTTTAGGGTAGGTTTAGCGTTAGGTTTAGGGTTATTTTTAGGGTTATGTTACAGCGTGCTTCTGTCGGCGCGCTGTTGTCGGCGCGCTGTTGTAGCACGGTTTTGACGGTGCGGTTTTGTCACCGCGCTTTAGTCACACGCGCTTTAGTCTACCGCGGTTTTGTGGTGGAACCCATTCACATTATTAATACCACTCTGAAGCAAATCCTGGGAGCAGAATAGCTGTCCTCAAGGCCACCTCATCTTTGCCTTTTAATGCCACAGCTTCCAATACCTTGTCTGAAGAGAACAGTGTTGCAAGATGCAAACTTGGCCCTTGATGACGTCAATTACGGAAAATAAAATCCTCAACTCTCTCCACTTACTAGCAAGCACAAATGCAAAACAAACTCCCAAAGTTAATATTACCAGTGGAAACAACTTTTGAAGGGGTAGCTATGTTTGTTAGTTGCAGCAAGGACAGAGAAAGCCTTGTGGCACTTCCAGACTGACAGATTTGTTATGACACAAGCTGTCATGGAGTAGCTTTTATGGAGCCACAGCCATGTTTTGTTTTTAGCAACAGAAGTCCATTTTTTTGCATGATAGAGGACGCAGGACAGAAATTTGAAATAGTGGCGTTAGGAAAAAAAGGCACCTTTCTTGATTTAAATAAGAGACAAAAAATAGATGCATTTCCACCCAGTTTTTTTTTAAAAAAGAGATAAAGTTCAAAAGATATTCAGTAGTAGAACATGGACTATTTCAAAATGAAAGAGCTTGCCTTGCAGAGCAAGCAACTAAAATGGTCAGGCAATGCTTAAAGACTAATGTTTGAAGACCTTTTCATGTCGCCCTTGAAGAGGAGAAACAAGTGAAGAGATAATACATACGTTCCTCTGAAATAATGTATTATTTTAATGAAGAACCAGTTTGGTCCATTGGTTAAGGTGCTGGATTAGGAAAAGGGGAAACTAAATTCTAATCCTGGCTTAGACATCCTCCGGATTCCATCTGCCGGTCAATGTCAGCTGGCAACACCCCCACCCCGGGGGGAGGGCCTTCTCTGTTGCTGCTCCAGCCCTATGGAACGATCTCCCCGTGGAGACCCGGACCCTTACTACCCTTCCGGCCTTCCGCAAAGCGACCAAGATCTGGCTGTTCCGACAGGCCTGGGGCTGTTGAATTTGTCCAGCCCCATCCTAAGTTGTGAATGTTGTGATCTTTTAATGTTGTCTTGTTTTTGTATGTCCTTCCCTTCCCCTTTTTTACTTGTAAGCCGCCCTGAGTCTCTTTGAGAGTGGGCGGCATACAAATTAATTAAAAAAAAAATTTGGGGTCAGTCACTTCCTCTCTGCCCTAGACATTTCTAAAAATGTTGCCATCAAAACTGCATGGAGCCACTCCCTTTCCTTTTGGTTAGGGCTAAGCTATGGAATCTTTCCTCTACTCCATCCATTTCCCAGCAAAGACCCTTGGCAAAAAAATAACTTAACCAAGACTGAGGAAGTTAACCCATAAGTAGCAGTAGAAAAGCTATTTTGGTGGCAAAAAAAATCTGATACTACAGACTCCTTGGGGCAGTGCGATGTCTCAATGGTTAAGGCACTGGGATTTTCAGCTAGAAAGCCGACAGCCCAGGTTTGAGACCCGTGCATCATGTGACAGGGTGAGCACCCATCCTTGCCCCGGCTCCTGCCAAACTAGTTGTTCGAAAGCATACAAATGCAAGTAGAAGAATAAGTACCACTTTGATGGGGAGGGAACAGCACTCCATGACATCACGCTTACCACATGACTGCAGGAACGTCTTCGGACAGTGCTGGCTCAACAGCTCTTGAAACGGAGACGAGAAACACCCCCTATAGATGGCAACAACTAGCAGGAGTAAAATCCACAGGGACTCCTTAAGAAGTTGACATATTTTTACTGCATTCCCACTGCCATGCCGTGCACTAAGTAAGAATTGTTTTGGTTACCACATTACGTGTTTTATCAGGGTAGGCCTTAATTTGTCTCCCTTTGCAGAGCAGTGGTGAGGACCATCCCTGCTAGTGGTGAGGACTAGTAGCTACAACACCTCAAAAAGCTTCTGGATATATAGGAAGAAGAAATAATGGGAAGAAATACCTTTGCAAACCACTTGATAGTTACTACAGCAGTCTCCTCTTGATAAACAGTCTTCTGAACAGTGGCAGGCATGATCTTCATTCCTGGTCTCTCCACAGCGCTCTTTGGTACATTCCCAACCACCGGCTGGTGTCATCACAAGGGCAGAAATGTTTTAAAAACAAAGCAGCATGTTTTGAGGCAACAGAATAGCATTATAATCACTCACTATCATCCGGGAAGTCTGTTGGGAGCATTCTAAAAAGGCAGCGCAGAAGAAAAGGGCAGATCTACCAAGTTTACTTTCTTAGAATATCTGCTTAATGATCACAGCATTGAAATACACCACCCTTTTCTCACAACTACTCCTATTTCCCTAAAAATAAGACCAGAGGTGGGTTCCTACCAGTTCGCACCAGTTCGGTAGAACCGGTTCGTCAAATCTACCGAATCGGTTAGAAGAGGTTCCACCAGTGGACCCGAAAGCAGGCCACACCTACAGAAGAGGTTCCAAAATTATTTGAAACCCACCACTGACACACACACACATACACACACACTTACTCACTCACAGAGAGAGAGAAAGAGAAAGAAAGGAAGAAATAAATAAAGAAAAAAGAAAGAAAAAGTGAGAGAGAAATGAAAGAAAAAAAGGAAAAAGGGACAGAGAGACAAAAGGAAGGAAAGAGGGAGAGAGAGAGAGAGAGAGAGAGAGAGAGAGAGAGAAAGAGAGAGAAGGAAAACACATGGTCGGCAAGCCACTCCCACCAGACCACATGGCCGGCAAGCCACTCCCACAAAGGAAGCCACACCCACAGAGTAGGTTCGAAAAAGTTTTGAAACCCACCACTGAATAAGACCTACCCCAAAAATAAAACCTAGCATGTTTTGTACACATGCGCCTAATATAAGTCCTACCTCCACCAATAAGCCCTACTTAAGAGCCTGCACAGCTGGTCGCACGCTCATTCCATCTGGTTGCTCACGGTGCCGGGGCCACGAGGCAAGGCAGGGGAGAGTGGAGCTGCCCCAGGTGCCCCGTACTGGCTTACCTCAGGGGCCCTGCAGCCGGGCCACCCACTTCCTGACACCTGCCTCATAGTGGCAGCACCAGCAACCATGTGCAGCAGGAGCCCCCATGGCCACCAGCGCACTTCTTCCGCTTGCTCGCAGCCACAACGGAGCAAGAGGCTGAGTGGTGTGTTGGTGCTGCAGCCGCGAGGCAAGGCAGGTGTCAGGGCATGGGTGGCCACGCTGTGGGGGCGCTGAGGTAAGCCAGTGCAGGGTGCGTGGAGCAGCTCCACACACACCCCTCTCGCTTCATGGCCATGTGGGATCCTGCTGGATGGGGCTGTTGGAGCCACCAGACAAATGTAAAGGCATGAGTGGCCTAGCTGAGGGGATCCTGAGGTAAGTCGGTGCGGGGTGCATGGGGCAAAGCCTCCTACCCCACCTCAAGCAAGTAGAAGTGGGCCTCCCATACATGGGGGGAGATACCCACAAAATAAGCCCTAGTGCATATTTTGGGGCCCAAAAGAAAATAAGACCCGATCTTATTTTGGGGGAAACACAGGGTACCGTATTTTTCAGAGTATAAGACACACCTTTTTCCCTCAAAAAAGGGAAAAACGTGGTCCGTCTTATACACTGAATACAGTGCCTCCTTCACCAAAATGCCCATACAGAGCCTTACGGAAGCTTTCAGAGAGCTCCTAGGGGCTGGGGAGGGCAGAAATGAGCAAAAAAATGAGTTGTTTTTTGCTCAATTTTGCCCTTCAGCCCACAGGAGCACTCTATAAGCCTCCATAAGATTATCCATGCCCTTTTCTGACAGAAAAGGGCTCATTTTCACACAAAAATGGGCCGTTTTTTGCTTGTTTTGGGGCCCCCACCCCCTGGGAGCACTTTACAAGCCTCGTAAGTGATATTCATGCCCTTTTAAAAAAAAATAAAACATGCCCATTTTTGCAAAAAACTGGCTGTTTTGGGGAGGTTTGCAGAGTGCAAAAACTTTTTTTTTATTTGCCCCTTCAAAACCTTGGTGCATCTTATACTCTGCTGCATCTTATACTCCGAAAAATACGGTATATAGATAAATAATTCTTGGCTGAAACTGTCTTTTATATTGGTTCCATATTTTCTAAACAGTGCTTTAAACTGCTGTTCACTTACCAGACTGATTCTCCACATTTGAAAAAAAACAACCAATGACCTGTTTCAAACAGTGCAGCTATCCATTACGTGATTTAGAGTCTGTGATTTATGATGGAGCATGCTTGATACCTAGCCAACATCTATGGAAAGCAACATCACAAGGAAAGTTGAGGTAATCCTCAACTTATAAGCGTTCATTTAATGACCGTCGGAAGTTACAATGGTACTAAAATAAGTGACTTATGACCGTTTTTCATACAACCATTGCCACATCCCCATGATCATTTGGTCAAAATTCAGACCTTTGGCAATTGGCTCATATTTATGACGGTTGCAGTGTCCCATGGTCATGTGACCACCTTTTGTGACCTTCTGACATGCAAAGTCAATGGGGAAGCCAAATTCACTTAACAACTGTGTTACTAACTTAACAGCTGTGGTGATTCACTTAACAACTATTAACAATCTTAACCCTAACCCTTACATAGCAACAGAAATGTTATGCTCATCTGTGGTCATAAGATGAGGTCTACCTATAATAGTTCTGCCTTTTTTTCTTCTTCTATGACAAATTTGATCCACAAGATACCTAAACCTGTAGCAGAATTTGACAGATGCTTAAATATTCATGCCTGTAAATAAATTCATGTTGAGCCAGGAGAATGAAAATTTATTGGTTCTATTTCAGTTTTAATAGTTTAGCACATTGTCCAAACCTCTGATTGCTATAAATCTTCCAAGTCAACATTATAAACTATTTAAGCCACATCTCTTTTAAGGAAAGGGTGGAAGAGTATCACAAACACATCTACACTTGTCGTGCGATGACTCTACTTTTCATACAGATCGTCTTCCGTATGAAAAATGGATGGAATACTGGACAATGCAGGAAGATTATAAATGGATGAGGCCATCCCCAGGCCTCTGCAAAATATGTGTGAATGAGCCACAATTATTCCCCAATAGATATCTTGTTTAGCATTTGCGTTTCATGCGCACCAAGCAATGTCTAGCCAAAATGATTGCAGATTGCACTGTTTTCACTTTCCCCAATGCTCTTTGAAAAGGACCGACAGCAATGCAAACATACAACACTGCTTGAGAATAACAGTCACGATAACTGCTCGTTGGCATTGTTCTTTCTATGGAGCAGAGACTTAAGTTGCACCCTACCTGTCTTTAAACACAGTTCATCAAAGTCAACACAACAGCTGCTATAGCTCTTGCACAGGTTGTCACAACGGCACATTGGAGGATCGGCTTCGTCAAGTTCAAAGCATCGGTTTTTGCAGGAGCCATAAGTAGTGATCCAGGGGGAATCTGATAAGACTGAATATGTGAGAAAGACGAGAGAGAGGGAGAGGGGGGGAGGGAAGGAGAGAGAGAGAGAGGGAGAGGGAGAGAGAGAAATACCACACCATAAGTTAAGTAATTATTGGTTGATCAAAGGTTATTCAAAGGAGGTTAACCGGGCAACTACTTCATCCAAGAAAAATAAAAGTATACAGTAAAGAGAGCTAAGAGATAGATGCAAGAAAAAAATATATCATCAAATAAAGAGTGGACATATCTCTCCAATCACTTTTCTTATCCTGGATTAACCTGCAATAAATCAAAGCTGCATACATCCTGTGCCAAAATAACATTCCACATATTGCATGAAAAACCCACACTTTGACCAAAGTTATCCAAATTAAAGACTGCGGACCTTGGATATAAAATGAGTAGACTGTCAAGAGAACTGAACTGAACATTATTTGGCCTAAAGAGGAGAAAAGACAGGACAGAATGTTACAGAAAGTAGGTGCTTAGAGGAAAGACTCACATCAAGCGGAGCTATTAAAGATGATACTAGAATGTAGGTCTTCAGTAAAATCAAAGGGCAAATCTGTGCTTGCATGAGGAGGCATGCAAGATGCATGAAGAGGATTCCAAGTTGCTATTCTGTTCTTTAGTAGAATAATAGAATTGGAAGGGACCAATTGGAGGTCTTCTAATCCAACCCCCTGCTCAAGCAGGAGACCTATACCATTTCAGACAAGTCTCTTCTTAAAAGCCTCCAGTGATTGTTGTGGCCCACCAGCGGCCAGCACAGCTGGCAGCAAGATTTGGACAGTGAGGAAGCTGGGGAGGAATATGGGCCAGTCTTGGAGTTTGGGGAAAGCTCTGACGAGGCTCTGCATCAGAGGCAGAGATGGGGCCAGAACTGTATGCCAGTTAGCAGCTGCCTTCAGAGTCAAACATCAGTGAGGCAGATGAACAGCTGGAGCCTGTTCCCAGTGTGCGCATGCACAGAGTTGCCAGACAAAGGGAACAGCTATAGAACAAGAGTTGACTTGGGAGTAAGGCCACAGATAGAAGATGAATGGCCCCTCCCAGAGGAAATAAAAGAGGAGCGAACGGGGAGTGGAGTTTGCAGGAGACAATTAGTTTGCTTAATTGGTTTGTGACTCCAAGATTCCAAAGTTTTGCAGCTATCGGCTTGGCAGCTCTCCAAGCCAGATAAGATCTGTGACTGTAAATTGAAAGACTTTGCTGGATGTGAATGAGCAGAATTCATAGTAAATTAATAAAAGGGTTTTTTGTCAGGACAAGGAGTTTGCTTCATGCTCTTGGGGAAGCCTAGGCCAGAACTGTGATGGAGCATCCACAACCTCTGAAGGCAAGCCAATCCATTGGTTAATTGTTCTCACTATTAAGGCAATTTCTCCTTGGTTCATTGTCTCTCACCTTGCGTTCTGGTGCTTTGGAAAATAGGTAGACCCTACTGTGATTAGACTGAAGACACTTTCCCAAGGACATAGTTAAGGTAGGTATATCTTTTCCCAGGAATTTTGAGCCCTGGATGCTCAATTACATTCTTTCTTCACATGTAAGGATCAGCTTTTAAGAGTCCTTCTCAATTTTGTTCCCAAGGATTCAGCAAAGCAATTAAATGGGACGCCATCCAAAAAGCAATCACTTAAAGGACAAAGCATTCTCTTTTTGAAAAAGGCTCCCATGTCTTTGTCTAATCTAGTGAATCTGTTCTCCTTCCAAGAGAGATTGAACAGTGTCACAACTTAAAAGCTTTTTAAAATCTTGGGCATCCTCCTTAATTGTTCTGCAAACTGTTAATGGATTTCTTCTTCATGTGATGGTGGGTGTGGCTTGGTGGTCATGTGACTGGGTGGTCATGGCTGGTTGGACATGTAACTGGGTGGGCATGGCCAACTTGACATCACTCACGTCCAGGGGCGCCTGGCCTGGCCTCTCCTCACCTCAAAGGCCTCAACGAGATACAATTTCCCTATTTGTTTACTACTACTGAACATCCAAATGATATTATTTAATCCTATGTATATATGCCATATGTGTACATACATATTACATAATAAGGAGTGTGTATAGGCAAAAGGATACATCATCTACTAAATATACTGTATGTACACACATACACACATAGAGAGAGACACACACAGCTCTTCTAAAACTATACACATTCAATCTTGCATTTGGAAAAACACACCCAGAGTCCACTTTCTGCCACACATTTAACTATAACTTCTGTACATTAGAACATTACACATGCCTTCAGATGTTCTTCCCTAGCTTGCACATGACCAGTACGGTTGGAAAGGGCCGGGTGTGGCCCACATAGACACGTGTGGCGCGCGCATGCGTCGTAGCTGCCAGCGATGCTTCCACAAGCGTCTGCAATGCTCCAGCTGCTCAGTGGAGCGTCGTGCAGGGGCTTTATGCGCCTGTGTGGAAGCGCCGAAGGCTTTAAAGAACAGGTAAGGAGCAAGGGCGGGTAGGTGGGCCCTCCGGAGCACCGTACCGGAACGGTACCTGTTGTTCCAGGCAGGCTCCGGTACGCCCGTACCGGGGTGTACCGCCTGCAACCCACCACTGGAGCCAGGAGATGTCATGGACTGAATAAAATGTGGTAAAACTCACTTAAAGACACTCTTGCTTAGCAACCAAAATTTTGGGCTCAATTGTGGTCCTAAATCAAGACTATCTCTGCCTTCCTCTGCATGGCAGCCTAGTAAACTCCTCCTTTCTGGCAATTTTCCTCTCTGTTAGAGGCACCAAAATAATCCAGACGATATAAGGTTTCCTGCTGGACCAGGGGGTTAGACTAGATGGCCTCCAAGGTTCCTTCCAGCCCTAGATTGCTGTGCTGTTGTGCTGTACTGTGTTGCTGCTGCTGTGCTGTTTCTTCTCTTCTCTGTTGTCCTTCCCCACAGGCTATTTTCTAATATTAAATAGTTGTGGTAACCCTTTTTATTTCTTTAGTATAAAATGCTCGTTATTCTGATATCAGAGCAAACCTCTAAAGCCAAAGTGTAAAACTTGAAATCTTTCCCAGGAATGATGGCATGAACATTAAAATATGTTTGGTTGCTTGTAACAAAGATATTACGGTGATATGGCTTATTGTTTTATTTTTCCCATGTGTTCTGGCTTAATCTAAGAGTTTCATGAGGACAGAAAGACTGTGTTTAATAAGTATATAAACTTGTTTTTTTAAGTTAATCTGTTTTCAAAAGGCCGTTTAACAATTCTAGAATTATTCGTTTAGTCAAAGGAAGCAATCCATTGCTTGGAAGAATATGTTAGGCGTAACACCTTATTAAAGTCTAAGAACACATTTAAAAATAATTCTAACAACTAGAAGCCATTGAACCCCTTTAATTCTCATTGACTCTTAGTTTCTCCGATGCTCATCTATCAAAATGCAGAATAACTTTTCATACGATGACAATGCTTTTTCTCGTGGCCTCTCTCATAGTTTCATTTACCGGTTTTATTTAGCTTAACTCGTTTACACAGTTTGCACAACTGAGGTTTTTCTGCTCGGAACTATTCCAGACTGCAATTATAGTTGGGGGCATTATGACAATTGTTGGGGCACAAGCAGCTTGAACATATGTAATTGTTTGAAATTAAAATGCATGTAGGTATTGTGGATAAAAGAAAGAAGAGAGGAGGACGGGAGGGAAAGGGAGAGAGAGAAGAGGAGAGGAGAAGAGAAGAGAGAGAAGGGAAGGAAGTGGGATGGAAGAAAGGAAAGAAAAGGAAGGAAAAGGGAGGAAAGGAAGAGGGATGGAAGAAAGGAAGGGAAGGGAATGAAGGAAAGGAAGGGAAGGAAAGGAAGAGGGATTGAAAAAAGGAAAGGAAAGGAAGGAAAGGAAATGAAAGGGGGAAAGGAAGGAGTTATTTAAAGAACAGTCTTCCATATAAGATACAGTATTCTGCTTACTCTGGCCTTGTATGGAATGTTATGTTTGTGTTCAAGTTCAGGTTAAAAAACCAACTTCATGAAAAAAAATAACTGCATCTTTTAGTTCCCGTTTGCTGGAGGGTAAATTTACCATATGACAGGAAAAATTACTGTATGAGGGAAGGAATGCAATTTCCTTTTTGTTTCCTGCTTCTAAGATTTATGCAAACCATGTTTATAAGGTCTCCAAATGCCAAGGTCACTAACTATGCATTACAACTGAGCACGATTCAGCAGAGGTAACTTTTTTTAATCACCTCCTTAATCACCTGATTCCAAAAGACCCTAAATGAAATGGGCTTGCAAGAGATGCATAAGGACAACCTAGGATAAGATTATAAGTTAGGGGCTGCCTTTCATGCTTTTGATTGCCATTCTATTGTAATTGTAATTGTAATTGTAAGTTTATTTATAGGCCGCCCTTTTCCCTGAGGGGACTCAGGGCGGCTTACAACTTGTGGGGAAGGGAATACAGACAGTGACATATAAAAACAGTACATAATTAAAAATAGAAACAACATTCATCATTCGGGTGGGGACGAATTACAATCTTTAACCCCAGGCCTGACGGGATAGCCAGATCTTGAGGGCTGTGCGGAAGGTCTGGAGGGTGGTGAGGGTACGAATCTCCATGGGGAGATCGTTCCAAAGGGTCGGAGCTACTACTGAAAAGGCTCTCCTCCGCGTGATTGCCAGTCGACACTGACTGGCGGATGGAACTCGGAGGAGGCCTAATCTGTGTGATCTGATAGGTCGCGAGGAGGTAATTGGCAGGAGGCGGTCTCTCAAGTATTGGTACTTCTCAAGATGTTGAGATGGTTAGTCTGTCCTACACGGATCCATGAACTGTAGGAAACCAATGAAATCAAAGCAGCTGTTTGCAGCTGGTATAACATGGGAGTGGAGTAGAGCTGTGACCTTGAGGAAAAGCATATGAATTTTGTTTACTATGTAAGATTCACCCAATAATTGCTATGCTTGATATGGATTTGTTGTGGCCTGCCAGCAGCTAGCAGAGCTGGCAGGAGATTCGGACAGTGAGGAGGTTGGGGAGAAACATGGGCCAGTCTTGGAGTCTGGGGAAGGCTCTGATGAGGGCTCTGTGTCAGAGGCAGAGAGAGGGCAAGGGCCGTGTGCCAGTTATCAACTGCCTTCAGAGTCAGACATCAGTGAGTCAGATGAACAGCTGGAGCCTGTTCCCAGTGTGCCCATGCACAGAGTTGCCAGATGAAGGGAACAGCTGAAGAATAGGGGGCAACTTGGGAATAAGGCCACAGGTGGACGAAGAGGAAATAAAAGAGGAGGGAAAGGGGAGTGGAGTTTGCAGGAGACAATTTAGTTGGTTGAACCAACTTAATTGGTTCGTGACTCTCTGAGACTCCTTGCCAAGTTTTGTAGATATCGGTCTGGCAGCTCTCCAAACCAGATAAGGTCTGTGACTGTAAATCCTCCCTGGAAAGACTTTGCTGGATGTGAATGTGCAGAATGTGCAGTAAATTAATAAAAAGGTTTTTTGTCGGGACCAGGAGTTTGCTTCATGCTCTTGGGAAGCCTAGATCAGAACATTGGTTTTCATATTCGGGACAGCTAGAGCAGGGAACAACAGCATTCTCATTAAAAATGGGATACTCTTTTTAATTAACTCAATTATAATGGAAATGTTCTTATCTGATCCAGCTCTCTAAACCATAAACATAAGCCCAGACATTCACGTTGTAGCATGTCAATCTTTCAGAATACAACCTAAACGGAAATTCTGTCAAAAAGCAGAAAGCTCCAATTGTGTTTATTCTGTTATCCTTTCCAATTTCATCTATGGCAGTAGATGTGATTTGATTTAAAAAAAAAACCTTTTAATGACAGTGCTACGGATGGCAAGAGAGGCCCCAGTGAATGACAGGCCACAAACACGGGGAAGGTTCTGTATTTGATCCATGTTTTTTTTTATTTTAAAAAAGATAATTGAGAAAGAATCCTGCTTGGGAATATATAAACGGTAGAATAATTTAATCTTGTGTAACAACAGACTTGTTCTCCTATGCTTTTCAATGCCCGTAATAAAGATTTGATTCGAATTGACACTTGTTATCAAATCATCCGCCTAAGATGATTGTATTTTACCTATTTGCTTTGCTTGAATAGGAAGCAACGCATGTAATGTCACATATTTTTTTATAATAGGAATACTGCTGAGTAATCATGTCCTGTAAGAGGACAGAGGGAAATCAAGGACAGAACTGGGCTGTGGCTTTTCGGAAGTACAGATCAGCAGTTTCTATCTCGTGTCGTACAAAAACGCATCAAGGACACAATCAGCAAAGCAAGGTTTCAGTGTCAGGAATGACAACACAACATTGCAGCAAGCAGAGCATCTCCAAGCAGCTAAAGGATCTCTTTCCCAAGTGTAAAAGAAGCTACTCTGTTAGTGTAAGCCTTAAGGTTATGCTTCAAAACAATCACAATGGAAGCTATTCATTTCATGGTTAGGTCAAAAAAAGTCAGATAAATCAATAGACTTATATATCGCTTCACCGTGCTTTTTACAGCCCTCTCTAAGTGGTTTACAGAGTCAGCGTATACCCTCAACAATTTGGCTCCTCATTTTACCCACCTCGGAAGGATGGAAGGCTGAGTCAACCTTGAGCCGGTGGGAATCGAACTGCTGAACTGCTGGCAGTCAGCAGAAGTAGCCCCGCACTACTTCATTCTAACCACTGTGCCACCGTGGCTCTTTAAAGGAAAGTATTTATAGGCCAGGGTTGAAATTAGGGGTCTTGGTGCTCTCTCTAACTAGTGCTGATGATGTTACCTAGTTTGGGTAATGAGATATCTACAAGAAGAAGAGATTGGACAACCATTTGTCTGAAATGATGTAGGGTTTCTTGCCTGAGCAGGGCGTGGGACTAGAAGACCTCCAAGGTCCCTTACAACTCCGTTATTCTCTTCTGTTAATACCAAGCTGCGAGAGAGTATCAAGGACCCGTCAGTTGTGGTGGTGCAGTGGTTAGAATGTAGTATTGCAGGCTAATTCTGCCAACTGCCAGAGTTCGATCCTGATCAGCTCAAGGTGGATTCAGCCTTCCATCCTTCTGAGGATGATAAACCGAGGACCCAGACTGTTGGGGGGGCCAAGATGCTGACTCTGTAAACTGCTTAGAGAGGGGCTGTAAGGCCGTATATAAGTCTAAGTACTATTGCTCAGTCAGATGAATGCTAGATAAAAGCAAATTAAAACCAGGTTAACTTAAATGTACTCTGTGCAAACTTTAAACCACATGGTTTATTAAGAGCTAAGAGATGGGCCACTCTGGATCCTAAACATAGTGATTCAATGCAGCCGTCACTTATCTAAAAGCATCATCTCCCGAAAGAGTTTTAATTCAGAAGTCAGCGTGGAAGAGACTTTCAAGTCAGTTATAATTCCTTCACGGGTAGCTGGGCTGTTTTAATAAATCCAGACATATGTTTGGAATTTGCAAGTACTGCCACCAGCACCTGCAAGAGGATTGCAAGCGAAACTCCAGCAACAGATGGAGAAAACATTTTCCACGTTACTTAGAAAGCAGCTGGGTCAGGCAGCAGAACGTGTTCAAAAGCAATGCAAAGTACTTTCACACACAAGCCAAACTCCACGGCGAATGTCAAAAGGCCTCTGTCTCGAACATCCAGGCAGGCTTCTCCCGGAGGCTGCTGCTCCATCTGCAACCACCATTACTAATAATAGGAATCATGTGTGCTTATCAAAGCGTTAAGACAGGCTCCTTTGATCTGGCATTTGTTACCAGTTAAACTTAACTTATCCTGCATACTGTAACAGCTCTCCCTTCTCTGCGCAGACAATTGTCCAGCTCTCCCATTTGTGATAAGGCGCGCAAAGCTTTCTGATCTCGCATTCTGTACATCCTGTTTCCATTGCTTTGATACATTAGAAACAACTTTGGCAAGGACAGCACATGGAGAGAGAAGGGGGGAGGGAGGGAGGGAGGGAAAGGGAGAGGGAGGGAGAGAGGGAAGGAGGATCGTGATCATTATAATAGAACCAGCAAATTGACTATGGTTTCACTTCTCAGATGGAAACAAGCTTTGTTCACTGTAAACTGTAAACAAAGAGGATGCTAGGCATAAGCAGAGCATGTTTGCAGATTCCTCACCCTTATCCTTAAGGAGCATCAACAGCTGATATTTAGCCAATCAAGCTGTTTTTACTGCATTACCAAGAGCTCCTTCGGAAGTTGTTCCAAACTGAGCCAGACTTGGCTTTTTACATTTCCAAAAAAAAAAAAAAAGAGAAGATTTTGATGCTCTGTTTCTCAGGAATATCTAACTGTCTGAAATGGGTGTCCTGCTTGAACAATGGGGTTGGACTAGAAGACCTCTAAGGTTCCTTCCAACTCTTCTATTCTGTCCTGTTACTAATTCTGTAGACAAATGCTTTGTTTCCAAGCTTTTAATTCAATTTCCCCAACTGGTGCCTCTTTCGAAGCCTTGGGAAATCACTTCACCACCAGCCAGTGCAGCATTAGCCATGCTGTCTTGGAGAAGAAGAAGGAGGAGGAGGAGGGAAAAAACCTCCAGAGCTGGAAGCCAACACATCTGGATGGCTCCAACTTGGAGAAGATTGTATTAAAGCCAACTTCCCCTCTTCCTTTTGTATCAGAGAAAAACTACTGTATGACTCAGGACAACCAACACATCTGAAAACCGCTGATCGTTAGAAACAGAAATGTGCCACGAGATTCTTTCTTAGACCAAGGAGACAAGTTGCCAAGAGTGTTTTAGCCAAGCTCACAGAAATATCTTTCAAAATTAGGGCCAAATAAAGAGGGAAGAAATGGAAAGTTCTAGAGGCATCAGAGCAGCAATTACTGTATTGGAAGGAGGATAACAGATGAAACGAGCCTTTGGCGTGCCCAAGTTACATCTGTATATATTTTCAAGAGTAGCATTTCTATTGCACTGCTTGGTGCCAAATTTATGCAACTCGGGCTTCTGTGAAGGGATGTGCATTTGCTTCCCGTATACAAACACCAGCAAAAAAATGGTAAATAAATGCATGATAAATGCATGTATTTATTTATAAGGCGTAAACAATAACTCCATCACGATTATAAAAGCTATTCAAAGGAACACACTGCCCATCAGAAAGAATGGAAAACCACTCCAAAGTCGAATTACAAGCTGTGTAAAATATTGTAGCCCTTCCCTTACTTTGTTTTTTTTAAAAAAAACTGATCTGAGATGTTGAATGCACATTTTTGACAAGGAAATAGGAGAGAGTGCAGTGCAAATAGGAGGGAGTGCAGCCTGCATTTTGTTCCCCCTGAAATAAAAGGAAACCAACTTTAAAGAAAATGTTGGAAGTTCTCCAACATGAGACACCTGCTTTTTTTCTCTGTCCTTCTAACTCTCCCTCTCCTCTCTCTTTGTATTTGCTCACTTCTACTTTGCAGAACCAACAAGACTATCAAAGCAGATAATAAGACATCTGTACCTGGAAACAAACTAATCCAACAGAACAAGAACTGTTGGTATTATTTCAGGGATGTGGGGGGAACTGCCTTCCCCACCCAATATGATCCATTAAATATGATCACAAACACACAAAACACATCTCCTTAGCCCCAAGTCCATAAACGGAATAGGTCTGACTCAATCTTTCTCCCACAGAGAGAAGTAAATAGGTTACCTATAAGCACATTCTGAAGGTCAACCAGCACAAGCTTTTTCACATAACCTTTGATATATTTGGGGGGCAGTCGGGAAAAAAGAGGATGACAAAAAGGTACATTTTAGGAAGCCCCCGTTCACCTCCCCCAACCAAGCCTCTCCTTCCCAAGTGGCTGCATAAACGGACCCTTTAACCCGTTAACCCATATTATATTATACCTGAGTCGGGACCCTCCTCCCCAAATTCACCAGATCTTCTGACACGATGAGCTGTAAATCCAGCACAGACGTTCATGCCCAAAACCAAACCGAGCAAGGTTACCTGTAGAGAAGAAGAAGAAGAAGAAGAAGAAGAAGAAGAAGAAGAAGAAGAAGAAGAAGAAGAAGAAGAAGAAGAAGAGAGAAAGCCAGGAAGAGAGAGAAAAGAGAGAGAAAAAGGAGAGAAGTTAATAAAACAAAGCAAGTTTTGAGGTCTCCTTCCTTCCTTCCTTCCTTCCTTCCTTCCTTCTCTTCCTTTCCTTCCTTCCTTCCTTCCTTCTTTTTCTCTTTCCTTCTTTCCTTCCTCCCTTCTTTCTTTTTCTTTCTTCCATTCCTTCTTCCCTTCCTTCCTTTTTATTAAGGACTTTTCTACGATTTTGCAGCATAGGAAAACAGTGGTTCCAAACGGCTCATCCCGTCTCCTCGCCGAAAGAGTAAAAAGCCACGCTAAGCGGGGGGACCCATGAATCCGCCCCCAGCCTGGAGTTCTAACATCCGACCACCATTTCTTGCCTCGCATCAGTTTGGGTCGGGGATGGGGGAAGAGCCCCGATCCCGTCTTCTTGGGGCACCGGCATCTCGCCCGCCTGCCTGCCCACCATCCCGGGCTGCCCAAAGCCCAAGGGGGCTCCTCCCGTACCTGACAGAACCGCCACCCGCTTGCCTTGGCCATCCTCCTCTCGGTGCTTGGCCGAGGAGCGTCCTTGGGGCAGGAAACGGAGCGCGGCGCTCTTGTTTGCACAGACTATCGGCTACAACTAATCCCACCTGGGGAGGTCGATCCGCTTCCCCGTGATTTGTCCAGGGGGAGGTTTCATCACGTCCCGCTTCACAAATCGCAGCGCGCCAGGGCCCGAAGCCGCCTGCAAGGCATCGCCCGCCCGCCCGTCCGCCCTCCCACTTGCCCCCCTCCGACCTCTCACGCACCCGTTTCGGGGCTCCCGTCCGGGCCGGGCCGCCAGGACCTCGCCTGGCGGGGGCTCCCGATGTCATGATCGCCCGGATCCTTCGTGCCAACGTGAAGCGGGATGGCGAGAGAGAGGGCGCCGGGGCTGTGCGCGCGCACTCCCATCGCTGCCCCTCCGAGCGGCGGCGGCGGCGGCGGCGGGAGGATGGTTTCCTCGGACGCCGAGGGAAGGCGAGAGAGAGCGAGCGAGGCAGCCGCGGTGGGTTTAACGAGGGGGCGAGGGCCGCGCTTCGGCTGGGAGCGGACCCACCAGGACTAGGGGAGCGGGGGATAGGATAGAAAAGACTGGAAAGCCATGTAAGAAAAGACTGGTCGGCAACCTTAAACACTCCAACAGCCATTTGGACCCGTTTCCCACGCAAAAGAAAACACCGGGAGTCACAAAACCCTTCCCGTTCCTGACTATTTCCTGAGCAAAACTAGCATGTGTCGTTGAATTAAACATTCTATTTTCTCCTGAAACTTTTCTTTTCTTGGATTTACCCACGGTTGACCAATCAGGGGTCGAAAGGCTCAATAAATTGTGTGCCACATTAGTGATTGAGATGCATATTTTGAGCAACAGGGAGCTGCAGCGGATGAAAGAGCCACATGCAGCTCAAGAGCCATATGCGGCTCCAGAGCCCCGGGTTGCTGACCCCTAGACTGGATAGTCAGTTGTCTGAAATAGGATAGGGTCTCCTGCTTCAGCAGGGGGCTGGACTAGAAGACCTCCAGGGTCCCTTTCCAGCTCTATTCTTATAGCAGTCTTACTAGTAAAGGAGAATATTTGTAGCTCAGGGTTGACATGAGCGGGGCTTGGGGCTCTCTGAGCTTGCTTCTTTTCTTGAAGAGGTTTCATTACCCAAGCTGGGTAATACCACATCAGTGCTATTGGAAGATAGCAGTCTTGCAGTATCTGAGAGCCTCCACAAAGAAGAGGAGGGGGACAAACCTGTTCTCCAAAACCCTTGAAGGCAGAACAACAGTGCTACTCATCCACGGAGCCCTACTTCCAGATGTGGGAGCACACATTTGTATTCTCTGTTGCAAGACAGCTGCCGCCTTCTTTTTTTAATCAAGTTTTTTTAAAAAAATTTGTTACACATACATATTTATGAACAAAGTGTTGTCCGGTGTTTTTTTTCTTTTCTTTTTACATCTTCCCATGTACATCATAATTCATTTTACATCATAATTCTGTTCCAATTTCAGCTCTATTGTTCTCTTTCCATATTTCCCATTTTACCCTTATTTTCTTTTTAATATATCTACAATGTCATTAATCTCCCCTTCAAAGTTAATTCAAATTATCATTCCCTATTTCATCTATTAGTCTATTTTACTCCAGTGAAAACCTCTAGCTGTTTTCCATTTTGCATCCCCCCCCCCCAAATATTCTTCTTCAGTTAAACCCTGTATTATTCTCTTCTCTCCTATTCCCTGGTCTGAGTTATCCATCTATTTTTCTTATTTTCTTCTTGCCATTTAAGGTTTCACACACATTTGTAGTGTAATTCACTGTACATCCATGATCTCAATTTAACTAATTTAACATTTTAAAAAAATAATTTTTACATTATATCACAATAATCTTTAAGACAGCTGCCTTCTGATTAAAGAAGCAACACACCACTTTTGACACAAGGGCTAGACAACAGACTCAGAGGTTGAATCTGGGACCTTGCAAAGATTCCCAAACTACAATGCCCAATGTCTCTATGGAGACTCTCAGTCATCCAGGTCATAGTTGACACAAAGGAACTTCCCCCATCCCTTGCAAGACAACTGGATGGTTTATTATTTGAAGAGGAAGAAGATATTTTGCTTCTCATCCAAGAAGCTTCATCAGTTTTAACTACAACTCCTAATATCTCAAAGGTGTTAATGTCCCATCCCCCCCCCCCAAAAAAAAAGTCCAATTGCCTTTTGGGGGGGAAATGACTGAGAATTTCTATAGATGCAACTCCTAAGGTCTCTCCTCATTGAGTGGGTAGCTGTGGGTGCTGCTGGAAGTTGTAGTTCTCCATCTCCGGTTTACAGGTCCCCACTTTGAAATGTAACCTCTGTAAGGTACACAGCTGGAAGGTTAATATATGTTGTTGGTGCTGAGAAGTGAAACGCTTAATGAGATCTCAGGAGAAGAATCGAGGGTCTGTGGTGCTGACTTGGATTGAGTTTCCTATCTCCGTGATGGTGACTTTATGGCATGCGTGCCACAGGTGGCACATGGAGCTATTTCTAAGGGCATGCCCTATCGGCTCCAGCGTGCATGCGTGCACTTGCCAGCTGATTTTGGCGTTCATTTTTCCGCTGTTTTTTGCTCTCCGGAGGCTTCTCTGAAATCTACGGAGGGCAAAGAACAACCCAATGTGCAAACCGGACGTTTGGGAACAGACTTCCAGTTTGCGTGTTGAGCCACTTTCCGCCCTCCTGGAGGCTTCAGGAGGCTTCCCTGAAGCCTCCAGAGAGAGAAAAAAGGCCCTATGGGCAACCCGGAAGTTCATTCCCGAACTTCCTGTTTGCGTGTTGGGCCATTGTTTGCCCTCCAGAGGCGTCAGGGAAGCCTCCTGAAGCCTCTGGAGGACAAAAAACGGCTCAAGGCACAAAGTCAGAAAGCAGGCTGAAAGAGGGCCTCTCGGGGAGGCAAGGGAGGCCATTTTCACCCAGTCTCCAAGAAAGCCATATGACCATGCATGGGGCAGCAGGGGGGGGGGTAGGGTGTTCATGCACACATGCACAGGGGTCATGGCACGGGCGAGATTAAGTTATGGTGTGGGCATGTGAGCAAGCACGATAGGGTGCGCACTCGTGGATTTGGCACCCGAGGTGAAAAAGGTTCGCCATCACTGCCCAATGTTTTAAATGTGTAGTGCTGAATGTTTTACATTTGGCCAAGAGAGAAAAAGGTTGAAACAGGGCCTTCTCTACAGAGAAGTTCCTTGAAAAAGAGCTCTCACATGAGTCCAGAAGCTCGGAAGATGAAACGTCTGGTCCTGGTGACCAACCCACATTGGATCCTGCAACATTATCCTAGGACACACATATTCACTTTCATCCGTGAAGGTCAAAACAATATATAATATAGGGATCTATATTGGGTCCAAGATACACGATGGTTCAGTGGATAAAACATTGAGCTTGTCTCTAAGAAAGGTTGGCAGTTCACCGGTTCGAATCCCTAGGGTCGCATAATAAAGTGAGCTCCCGTTACTTGTCCCAGCTTCTGCCAACCTAGCAGTTTGAAAGCATGTAAAAATGCAAGTAGAAAAATAGGAACCACCTTTGGTGTTCCATGTGCCTTCAGCATCATTCATGCTGGCCACATGACCAGGGAGACATCTTCAAACAGCGCTGGCTCCTCGGCTTTGAAACGGAGATGAGCACTGCCCCCTAGAGTCGGGAACGACTAGCACATATGTGCGAGGGGAAACTTTACCTATATTGGGTCCAGATGCAACCATGCCTCATTGCAATCAATAAGATTTAAGTCTATCATGGCTAACTGAAGCATCCATCAGTTCAAGAGGCTCTGCTTTGAACCCAACTAAGTGCTCACAATCTAAGGTGAAAACTAATCCTTAGCATTTGTGATAAGGTGCATGTTTCATGCTCCAAGCTCGGTTTGCTATTCAGAGATGTCAGTTTTAGAAGTTGCTGGCTCCTCCTGAACTCTGTATCAGGGACAACATCTGTACCAACAAAACATTTGATTGCTACCCGCACCAGTATGATTTGCAATGCCATGTGGGTTGAAAATGATGGGTTGTAACTGGATAGTTGATCCCCTTCCAGGTACTCTGGAAGGCAGTCTTGATTATGGGGCTTAAGGCTAGAGATAAGCCTTGATTTTCAATCACTTATTTCACAACTGTTTGAAGGTACGGCAACACTGAAAAAGTGAGTTATGATTGTCACAGGGTTCCTAGAGTCTCTAATCAAAATTTAGGCCCTTGGGAACTGGCCAAGATTTATGAGCGTTGCAATATTCCAGGGTCACATGACCCTGGCTGCTATTTTTGCTGCTTGCAGCCTTCTCAGCCAGCTTCCGACAAGCAAAAACCAATAGGGGAAACCAGATTTGCTTAGTGACTCCATGCTTCATTTAATGAACATGGTGGTTCCTTAAAAAACCATGGCAGATGTCGTAAATGGGACAAGAGACACTTAACTACTGCATCACTCAAGCCCCCTTTTTGTTGTTGTTAGTTGCAAAGTTGTGTCCGAACCATCGTGACCCCATGGACAACATTACTCCAGGCCTTCCTGTCCTCTACCATCCCCCGGAGTCCATTTAAGCTCACACCGACTGCTTCGGTGACTCCATCCAGCCAACTCATTCTCTGTCATCCCCTTCTTCTTTTGCCCTCAATCTTTCCCAGCATTCGGCTATTCTCCAATGAGTCCTTCCTTCTCATTAGGTGGCCAAAGTATTTGAGTTTCATCTTCAGGATCTGGCCTTCTAAAGAGCAGTCAGGGTTGATCTCCTCTAGGACTGACGGGTTTGATAGCCTTGCAGTCCAAGAGACTCGCAGGAGTCTTCTCCAGCACCATAGTTCAAAGGCCTCAATTCTTTGGCTCTCAACCTTTCTTATGGTCCAACCTTCACAGCATACATTGCAACTGGGAAGACCATAGCCTTGACTACACACACTTTTATACTTTAGTCTGTATTTAACTGACATAATTTTTATTTGCTTTTATAGTTAGGCTTTCACTGTAAGCTTCTCACAGTCGCTTTGGATGGTGAGATGGGCATCATAGAAATTAAATAAATAAAATAAACAGCCACCTCACTTAGCAATGGAATTTCCAGTCCGAGTTATGGTCTTAAGTTAAGGTCACCCCCCTGTACTTGGTAGCTATAGTTGGTCCAGAATGCCGAGGCTGAAAAAGCATGTTTCATTTTTCCTGGATAGCATCTCTAGTTTGGGAACTATATATTTTCTGTGGCTGCTCCGGCCCTCTGGAACGATCTCCCCGTGGAGATTTGGACCCTCACCACCCTTCAGGCTTTCCGCATAGCCGTCAAGACCTGGCTATTCCGGCAGGCCTGGGGCTGTTGAGTTCCCAGCCCCACTTGAATTGCTGTGTTTGTTATATTTTTAATCTGTCTCTGTACTCTGTTTGTCTTGTTCGTTTTTGTATTGCCTCTTCCCCATGTGTTTGTTCGCCGCCCTGAGTCCCCCTGGGAATAGGGCGGCATACAAGTTTAATAAATACTAATACTAATACTAATACTATTCTGACCGAGACTCCCCAAGAGCATGAAGCAAATTCCTTGCCCCAACAAAAAAAACCTTTTATTAATTTACTGTGAATTCTGCTCATTCACATCCAGCAAAGTCTTTCAAGGGAGGATTTACAGCCACATTCCTTATCTGGTTTGGAGAGCTGCCAGGCTGATATCTGCAAAACTTGGCAAGGAGTCTCAGAGAGTCACAAACCAATTAAGTGAATTAATTTTCTCCTGAAAACTCCACTCCCCTTTCACTCTTCTTTTATTTCTTCTGGGAGGGGCCATTCATCATCCACCTGTGGCCTTACTCCCAAGTCGGCCCTTGTCCTTAGCTGTTTCCTTCATCTGGCAACTCTGTGCATGCGCATACTGGGAACAGGCTCCAGCTGTTTGTCTGCCTCACTGATATCTGACTCCGAAGGCAGCTCATATGGCTCTGGCCCCCTCTCTGCCTCTGACACAGAGCCCTCATCAGAGCCTTCCCCAGACTCCGGGACTGGCCCATGTTCCTCCCCAATCTCCTCACAGTCCGAATCTGCTGCCAGCTCTGCTTGCTGCTGGCGGGCCACAACACTATATTGGTTACAGCCCAATTTAAGGTATTGATTGTCACCTTTAAAGCCTTTTATGATTCAGGACTAGAGATCTTGCTCTCTGTTCATTCAAAAAGGTCTGTAAAGACAAGCTGCCTTTGAATTCCCACTCAGAGAGTGTTATCACTCAAAGGACCATGAAAACAGTCAAAGGACCTTTTTCAATGCCTGTTGGCTCATGATACGTAGAAGCAAAAACTCCAGTCTTTGATCAATCACTCTCATAATCTTTGGGGGGGGGGGAAGAGAAACAGGGACCACCTTTGATAAATAGTCCTATTTACAGAGTAGATTATCATAGTGGAGAGAGTTATGGTTACAAACTGAGGGTTAAAATTTATTTGCTCAGGCAAATTATTTACTAAGGTGGTGGCCACTTTTTTCCCAGTCTAATGAAAGCACTTTACACTGAATATTTACCAACAGCCACCATTTGCCAACATCTTATTTTAAAAGGTAACAAATTTTTAGATCCTTCAATAATAATCTTAGATGTTATTATTAGATTTCAGCACTTCGTGCATCTACAGTTCACTTCAACGTCTCCACTTCCTGATATAAACTTCCTAAGACACCTTACTTCCAATGGTACGTTGATCATTATTGCAGACGCTCAAAATCAGGATAATATCACGTGGCTTCATTCAACTAGCTTCTCTTACTCAATTGACTGTCTTTCCTTATTAAATGATAAACTGCCTTCCCACGCAAAAGAGGAGATGGAATGGCACTATATAGAAGAAATAACTACATCTCTACAGAAATAGAGCACAACAATAATGAAAACTATCTTGAATGCATTTGGGTCAATATTAAAGGTTGGGGGGGGGAAATGACATTGCCATAGGTCTATAGTACAGGCCACCCAACCAAGCAGAGGAAGTAGATGAACTTTTTGCTAGTCAGCTAACTAAGGTATGTAGAAAGCACACCACAATAGTAATGGGGGATTTTAACTACCCTGACATCAACTGGGAAACAAACTCTGCACCAAGTGGAAGATCCAACAGGTTCCTAACGAACCTAGCAGACAACTTTGTTTCCTAAAAAGTAGAGAAGGGAACAAGGGGATCGGCCATATTAGACTTAATTCTCACTAATAGAGAGGAAATGATAGAAGGTGTTGAGGCCATAGGAACCCTGGGGCAAGTGACCATGCAATATTGGAATTCAACATTATGCAAACACAAGTAGTAGAACAAAGTCAAACTAGAGTCTTGGATTTTAAGAGAGCTAATTTCAATAAACTTAGAGAGAGCTTGGGAAGAATTCCATGGATGAGAATCCTCAAGGGGAAAACAACTCAAGAAGCTTGGGAAATTTTGAAAAATGAGATTACAAAAGCCCAGTCTAGCACAATACCAATGAAGAAGAAAAATAACAGCTCCCAAAAGAAACCAGCATGGCTGCATAACGAACTCTCTGACAAATTGAAAGACAAAAAAGTTAAGTATAAAAAGTGGAAATGGGGGGGGGGGGACATAACTAAGGCAGAATATCAGGAAATAGCCCGAGCCTGTAAAGATGAAGTAAGAAAAGCTAAGGCTCACAATGAAGAAAGGCTTGCCACAAAAGTAAAAAATAACAAAAAAAGCTTCTTCCAACATGTTAAAAACAAGAAAAGGGTCAAGGAAACAATTGGTCCATTGCTGGGAGAAGGTGACAAACAATAGGGAGAAAGCAGAACTATTTAACTCACTTTTGCATCTGTCTTTACACAAAGGTATAAAACAGTCCAATCTATCAAAAACAACACCACAAAAATCAGATTAGGAACACAAATTCAAATAGGGAAGAAAATGGTAAGTGAGCATCTGTCTACCCTAGATGAGTTCAAATCACCAGGACCGGATGGATTACACCCCAGGGTTCTGAAGGAACTGGCAGATGAAATCTCAGAACCACTGAACTATATCTTTCAGAGATCCTGGAGCACCGGGGAACTGCCAGAGGACTGGAAAAGAGCTGATGTGGTTCCCATCTCCAAATAAAGAAAAAATAGATCCAGGAAACTATAGACCTATCAGCCTGACCTCAATACCAAGAAAGATTCTGGAAAAGATAATCAAGCAACAAATTAGCGAACACTTAGAAGTAAACAAAGTAATAGCCAAAAGCCAACATGGGCTTGTCAAAAACAGATCATGCCAAACTAATCTTATTGCATTCTTTGACAAAGTGACAAAATTAATAGACCAGAGGAATGCCATTGATATAGTTTACTTGGACTTCATTAAGGCATTTGATAAGGTAGACCATAACCTACTACTAAATAAAGTAGAAGAATGTGGGTTGGTTAGCATCACCACCAGATGGATTCGTAACTGGCTGACCAACCGCACTCAACATGTAGTCCTCAATGGAACTGCATCTACATGGAGGGAAGTATGCAGTTGAGTACCCCAAGGCTCTGTTTTAGGCCCAGTACTGTTCAACATCTTCATCAATGATTTGGAGGAGGGAATAAATGGGGAACTCATCAAATTTGCAGATGACACCAAGCTGGCAGAAATAGCCAACACTCCAGAAGACAGGCTTAAGAAACATACATATGAAGAATGGTTGCAGGACTGGGTATGTCTAGTTTAATGAAAAGAAGGACTGGGGAGACAGTAATCAACCATATTATACCACAAAGCAATGTGAATGCAATAACAAAAATGTTAGAAGATACTGTAAATTAAGGGTCATCTAGTCCAATCCTCATATTAGGAATTCAGTTTTCTCTTTTTAAAATTTATTTGTGTGTGTGTGTGTGTGTATGTGTGTTCCAGCATAACTCTGGAACGCCTTGAGCAATTTCAACCAGACTTGGTACATAAATGATTTACTCTCTGGAAGCAAATACTGGGGGGAGGGGGGGGAGAAGACACCCCTAACACCCCTTGGGGGACGTTCTGTTAAGATACAGTTTGTTGTGCCTTAAAATGGCTTCTACTGTACTGCCGTAAAATGGCTTCTACTGTACAGTGCAGTGGAGTTGCCATGGTAATGGCTTCACAGTACTCCACAAGGAGGCTCCCTCTGATAAGGGGGAAAATCCAACATTAGAAATTACGTTTGGTCTGGACTCCAGATATTTTTCCCCGTTATAAATAAATACCTGGGCAATGCCAGGTTATCAACTAGTAAAATATAAAGAAGAAAATAGGAAATTAAGAGAATTCACCATTTTCTTTTAAAAAAATTCCTCAGTATGTTTCTTCCACACAGCTGAGCACAACTTGAATGGGGAACACTTCTCACATCTCAATTGGCATTATTAGAAGTTGCACCCTTTCGACAGTTTTTCTAGGCATCTGATCTTTACACACACACACACACACACACACACACACACACACACACGTACCCTATCATGATGTTGTCCTTTCCTGCGGTTTACGTGGCAAAGCAATTCCATCTCAGCAGAAGCCTTGGTTTTTCAGCAAAATTATATGTTACATTCTCCAGAGAGATGCACGGTTTAATTCTAAAGCAGAGCCCTATTTGCTTGCCCTGTACTGCATTGCCTGAAGAACATAGAACTGAGCATTTCTACAGAACTACAGAAATGTTTCTGGAACTACACAATGGCAAGGCATAAAATATTTTCACAAATCGCAGTGAAGCATTTCCTCTCTCTCTCTTTCTACTTGTCTGTTTACACTTACTACCAGCCCTCAGAGCAAAAGGGAATCATATTAAAAATCAGTTTTGTGCTCTGGCTAATAATTTAATGTTTATTCCATGCTAGGAGGGCATGTAAAACAGTGTAAAGCCTACACACTTGAAATTTGGCATGTATGTTCCTCTTGACTTTTAGGTGCTTACCAAGAAAGGATTTTTTTAAAAAATGACTATCAGATCATTAGTATTTCTTATATTATTAATAACACGCTTGGATGCTAAGGAGTTAGATGGTCTATTCCCCCTCCCCACCTGAAAAGAACTCTATTCCAACTGCCACTTGGGTGTGGGCATGGCCAACCTGTGACTCATCCAGCCTGCGGGTTGGGAGTTTAGACATTCTACACACACACACACACACACACACACGCTCCCTACCTGAAAGGGACAGAAGGGGATAAGATAGGAGAGGCCTCTGTGTGGCAAGCCTGAGGAAGAGAAGGGGATAGGAGAGGAACAATGGGGCCAACCTGACGGAGAGAAGGGGATAGGAAAGGATCAATGGGGTCAGAAATTGGGTGGCTATATACATTTGACAAAAAGAAAGGAAGGAAGGAAGGAAGGAAGGAAGGAAGGAAGGAAGGAAGGAAAGAAGGAAGGGAGACATATTGCATGAATGCATAAGTAAGCAAGTAAGTAGAAATCCATATGAGATTAGAAATCCATATGAGATTCCCAGGCTGATAAATGGGAATGAACAAATTACTTCCTTTATAAAGCATGGATGTCAAATCTTGACAACTTTATGACTGGTGGGCTTTAACTCTCCTGGAATTCTGGGAGTTGAAATCCACAAGTTTTAAAGTTGCCAAAGTAGAATGCCCTTGCTTTAAAGGGTATTAAACCAAAAGAACCTTTCTGTGTAATAGTAAGGCTAAGCTTTAGAAAAGATTTACCAACGTCCTTCAGGTATGTTCCAAGTAATCATCACCATCATTCCAAGCAATAGGCAAACTCTCTACTACAGAAAGGGCGGCAGGAACGAGAGAGAAAGGCTGAAAGAGAAGTTATTAGTCTGTGTCTGTTGGAAGAGTTCGCAACCACGCAGAGCTTTGAAATGGGGCCTTCCAGATTTACCGCTCAAAGCCTTAGCTATTCCCCAGCCTTTTCCAACACTCAAAAGCGAGTCAAATGCCTGTTTGGCAAACTGATCATACATCGCTGCACCTTGGCAGAAAATGCTGTTTACTTTCAGATGTCTCATTACAGGCACTCTCGTGTTAAACAAAGGCCTTATTTCAGGATGAGACATGCTTTATGGGGCTGGCAGAGAGAAATCAAGGATGTTGTCATCGAGAATGGAGCTGGACTCATGGTCAGCTTTACCTTTGAGCAAGTTGCAAGAACTACAGCATTTGAAGCAGTGGTGGGATTCAATTTTATTTCTACTACCCTTTCTGTGGGCATGACTGGGTGGGCATTGCGTGGTTGGGTGGGCGTGGCTTGGTGGGCATGGCAGGGGAAGGTTACTGCAAAATCCCCATTTCCTCCCAATCAGCTTGGACTCGGAAGGCAGAGAATAGATGGGGCCGGGGCCAGCCAGAGGTGGTATTTACCGGTTCTCTAAATGACCCAAAATTTCCGCTACCGGATCTCCAGAACTGGTCAGAACCTGTTGAATACCACCTCTGATTTGAACCCAGTAACAAATTTATGTGGGAGTTCAAAATCAGTGAAGAGGTTGCTAGGCCTGATGGTCTCATATGAACCAGACAATATAAGCATTAATAAAAAAGAAGTGGACATCAGTGGCTAGGATAATATGTAGGTCAATTTTTCTTGCCTTAGCTGAAAACAAGCCATTTTGACAGAAGGAGCTGTGGTGGGGGGGAACAACCCCACCTTCTTACAAACATCAGAAACTGTTTTTCAGCAATGGCATTCAACATTAGATAAAGCCACAATTTGCTTAACCAATTTGGATAAGGCACAGCTGGCTACCTTCATACATTATACTAGAGCTACCTCTACAAGGACATCTAACGGTGACCTTTGAAACAAGTGCATTTACCTGAAAATCAGGTAAATTCATGCTGAAGAATGTAGGCATTCCAGTAGATTAGCATTCAAGGGTACATTTGGAAGCCTATCAGATTTATACCATAGGGGCTAATTCCAATGGCATGGAGACTAGACAACACATGCAGATCTCTATACAGACTAATCAGGCATGCGGATCTAAAGCAAAAGGGTCAAGAACAACAAGATCTAGACCTGAAGACATGGTTTTGTCAGCAGGCCAGAGACCCCAGGGTACTACGGAGCCCACCAAGTGGTTGGTCCGATTATGTTAATACCACTCTATAATCCCTTGGTAAGGCCACACTTGGAATACTGCATTCAGGTTTGGTCACCACGATGTAGAAAAGATGTGGAGACTCTAGAAAGAATGCAGAGAAGAGCAACAAAGATGATTAGGAGACTGAAGAATGGTTGCAGGAACTGGGTATGTCTAGTTTAATGAAAAGAAGGACTAGGGGAGACATGATAGCAGTGTTCCAATATCTCAGGGGCTGCCACAAAGAAGAGGGAGTCAAACTATTCTCCAAGGCATCTGAGGGTAGAACAAGGAGCAATGGGTGGAAAGTAATCAAGGAGAGAAGCAACTCAGAACTGAGGAGAAATTTCCTGACAGTTAGAACAATTAATCAGTGGAACAACTTGCCTCCAGAAGTTGTGAATGCCCCAACACTGGAAGTATTTAAGAAGATGTTGGATAGCCATTTATCTGAAATGGAATAGGGTTTCCTGCCTAGGCAGGGGGTTGGACTAGAAGATCTCCAAGGTCCCTTCCAACTCTGCTATCGTATTGTTGTCGTCAGGAGTATCATTATGCTTTGTCAACCATGAAAGACAGGGAAGGGCTTTTTACTATACTGGTAGTTCTCATTTAGTGACTTCTTGTTCATTCAAAGTTACAACAGTGCTCAACAAGACGACTTATGGCTGGTCCTTGAAGTTGTGGCTGTTACAGTGTCCCCACAGTCACAGGATGATGATTGGGGCGCTTGGCAATCAGCAGACAGTTACAATGGTCACAGCTTCCCATAGTCACATCATCACCACTTGTGATCTTCACTGCCAGCTTCCAATAAGTCAAGTCAATGGGGAAACCAGCCACCACCTGATGTTGCGCTTAATGACTCCACATCATTGCTTAACAACCACAACCTGAACTGTCATTGTACACTGAAGCTTGCATTTAATTTCATTGTGCAAGGTTCAATGACAATAAAGTATACTAAACTAAACTAAACTCTGTAACTTCCAGGAATGATCTCCCCATAAATTATGATCCCAGCCAAAAATCCATGCCATGTCAAAAATAGGTTCAGGGATAGATTACCTAATGCTCTCTAGGTGTTACAGACTGCCGTTTGCTCTAACCAGCTCCAGCACCATGGCTGACGATTAGGAATTTGGGACAATACAGTCGGCCACATCTGGATGATACTGTTCATTTTGGGAATGAGCAACCTGGTACCTGTGAGATAGAGCATGTGATCCATTGACCACCTGCTCGCAGCAGCTCTGGCCATTCAGTACCTTGCGTGGATGAACTCCTGGAGGATAAAAGTGATCTACGAGTAGCAGCAAAAATATGAAGAACTTTCCGGCCCTTTAAAGATGTTCTAAGGCAGTGATAGCAAACCTTTTTATTGTTGCATGCCGAAAGCATGCACACATGCGCAACACTGTGCATGTGCATGCCTCCACCCAATATGCAATGCACATGTGACCCCCCCATGTGCCCCATGTGTGCAACCCCCTTGCACTCTCTCCACCCTACCCCATGCATGCACATGCTGCCCCGTGCCCCATTTTGGGCCCAGCAGGACCCCATGAAGACCCCTGGGACCAAAAATGGGGTGTGGGGGGGCTGCACTCCTCAGTGCTTCCCTGCCCCCTGCACATGTGCACATGATCCCCCCACTCTTGTGCATGTACATGCATCTTTCGCATGTGCCCCGCTCACCCCTCACACGTGCGGCAGAGACTCAAAAATCAGCTGGCTGGTGAGAGGAAGGCATGCATGCACGGTGGAGCTGAACTGGGGCAACAGCTCGCATGCCCACAGAGAGGGCTCCGTGTGCCATCTGTAATACATGTGCCATAGATTCACCATCACTGTTCTATGACATAACAATTGCCCTTTATGAGATGCCTAAGTAAACGGCCCAGTTTTGTTTCAGGTGGTATAGAATTATCTCAGTCCCGCAGGCAAGATTTAGATGGATTATCCAAATAGGATAATAATAAGCATGTCCAGATTAGTGACTCAGGCAGAACACAAAATATTTTGTTCTGACAGCCAAAGCGTCAGAAGTACGGCACTTCCCAAGAACGACCTTTTCAAGGGTGATTGCACATCTCTGGAATTCGTTCTCCCAGGGGTTGCTGATGGCCCCATCCTTGATGTTCCCTAGATTGGTTTGCAAAAGACATTTAGTTCTTTTCGGTTTACTGATAAATATGAGAGCTTGAGGTCTTAGGTGCTGCACTTTACTCTTTCTGAAAATAAAGCACTGTCCAGCTTTGCCTCATTAGAAATAAACCCAAGATCTACTGCAGCCAGAAACTCAAGAAGCGTGAAGCAAAACTAAGATGCTTAATTGTAATTAAGCTGGCTATGAGTCAACAGGGATCACATGGTTGCAAACAATGGCAAATAGCAACTCTAGACTGCATTGGTAGACGAGTGCTACCCTTTGCTTCCCTAGTCATTGTCCAATGACGTGAGATAATATTTTTTAAATGTTTAGGCAAAATGGGAGAAGGAAAGGAACAAAGATAAGGGGGCCAAGAGAATTATCTATGAGGAAAGAAAGGAGAGGAGAGGAGGGAAGGGAAGGGAAGGGAAGGAAAGGGGAGGGGAGAGGAGAGGGGAGGAGAGGAGAGGAGAGAAGTCAGTGTGGTTCAAAGTGATTCTGAGAGACTTACGAGATGATAAAACATATGGATGTAAAAACAATTATAAGTATAAAACAGTGGTGGGTTGCAGGCAGTAAGCCCCGGTACGGGTGTACCGGTGTCTGCCCGGAGCACCAGGTACCGTTCTGGTACAGTGCTCTAGAGCAGTGTTTCTCAACCCTGGCAACTTGAAGATGTCTGGACTTCAACTCCCAGAATTCCCCAGCCAGCGAATGCTGGCTGGGGAATTCTGGGAGTTGAAGTCCAGACATCTTCAAGTTGCCAAGGTTGAGAAACACTGCTCTAGAGGGCCCACCCACCTGCCCAAGCTCCTTACCTGTATTTGAGCTCCTTGGCGCTTCTGCACATGCGCACGGAGCGCACGGTGCCTGCGCAACGCTCCCCTGAGCAGCTGGAGTGTCATGGAGACTTGTGGAGGCGTCGCAAGAGGTAGGTATGAGTGTGCGCGTGCGCTGCATGCGTTTATGTGGTGCACGTCGGGCCCTGTTGCAACTGTACCGGTTGCAATGGGATCCGGAACCCACCACTGGTATAAAAGCATAGGAGCACCGTGGCTCACATGATTAGGAAGCTGGCTTGACAAGCAGCAAGCCCATGTTTGAAACCCGAGTGCTGCTGTGGGGTGGGGTGAGCTCCCGTCCTTTGCTCCAGCTCCTGCCGGGGACATTATTTATGTATTTATTTATTTATTTATTTATCTATCTATCTATCTATCTATCTATCTATCTATCTATCTATCTATCATCTATCTATCTATCTATCTATCTATCTATCTATCTATCTATCTATCTATCTATCTATTTATAGGCCACCCAATTCCGAAGGACTCCGGGTGGCTTATAAAGTGAAAGAAAGGGAAAAAAAGAAAAGAAAAGAAAAAGAATAGTTTAAAATTCCCAACACTCATTCGATCTAATCGGGTCTGGACCTTTACAACAAGGTCAACATGAAAGGACAACGGTGATGTCACCAGTTAATCCTTTCAACTTGGAAGCTGGACAACTCCAGCCAACAGGAGACGCCCATTCCAACCAGCATAACCAGGCTTTTCCTGAAGGCTAAAAGAGAGGGGGACGATCTCAGCTCCTGTGGTAAGATATTCCAAAGGTTTGGGGCCATGGCAGAAAAGGCTCTTCTCATGTACCCTGCAAGCTGCAATGCCTTAGCTGATGGAGTTTACCATGTACTTCTGCCAGCACAAGTGGGGTAGGTCATGTACCATTCTAAGCAGAGGTGGTATTCAGCAGGTTCTGACCAGTTCTGTGGAACCGGTAGGGGAAATTTTGAATAGTTTGGAGAACCGGCAAATACCACCTCTGGCTGGCCTCACCCCCCATCTATTCTCTGCCTCCCAAGTCCCAGCTGATCGGGAGGAAATGAGGATTTTGCAGTATCCTTCCCCTGCCATGTCCACCAAACCACGCCCGCCAAGTCATGCCACGCCTACCAAGCTGGGCCACACCTACCAAGCTAAGCCCACAGAACCTGTAGTAAAAAAGCTTGAATCCCACCACTGATTCTAAACTGTACACATTGCTGCATTCTGAACCAAATGTAGCTTCTAAATACTCTTCAAGAGTAGCTCCATTTTTTACTATTTGCACTTCATAACTTGACGGGTCCCTGCAATAAAGCTCTCTAAATACAATTATTTCTGTTTGTGTAGTCAAAGAATCTGTTCAGATTAGATTCGTTAACTGACTTCAGGTTCCTTTTACAACGCTGTGTTGTCAGCCTGAATGCAAAACTCTTTATTTTCTCTGTAATTTCTACATTTGATGAAAGGTTACTGGCAAAGCATGCCTTACTTCAGATGCAAGCTAGAAGTAGGTCACTGCTTGGGAATTTATTCTTTAAGAGTCCCACAACTACCAAGAACCTCACTCTATAGTAGAGAGATCTATAATTTTGACCAAATTCAAAATGACAGAGTAAGAAAGCTGACATTTGGGCTGATGGGTTTTTTATGTTGCCTGTTAGCATTGATTTTTTAAATATATATATATAACAAATGTTTGCAGAGCTGCATTTGTTTAACAAGTCAAAACTTTGCTGTATTTTTCTTTTTTAACTGTTGAGCCAGGTCATGTGTTGTTTTTGTTGTTGTTAGTTGTGAAGTTGTGTCTGACCCATTGCGACCCCATGGACAACGGTTTACGGTTTACGGTTTATTAGGATTTGTATGCCGCCCACTCCCTAGAGACTCTGGGCGGCTTACAGATAAAAACGGGGGGGGGACGGGACATATAAAAATTAAATATAAAAATTAAAAGAACAGACATTAAAAGAACAGCAACATTCCTCCAGGCCTCTCTGGAGTCCATTTAAGCTCACGCCTACTGCTTCAGTGACTCCATCCAGCCACCACATTCTCTGTCGTCCCAATCTTCTTTTGCCCTCAATCTTTCCCAGCATTAGGCTCTTCTCCAGTGAGTCCTTCCTTCTCATGAGTTGGCCAAAGTATTTGATTTTCATCTTCAGGATCTGGCCTTCTAAAGAGCAGTCAGGGTTGATCTCCTCTAGGACTGACAGGTTTGATCGCCTTGCAGTCCAAGGGACTCGCAGGAGTCTTCTCCAGCACCATAGTTCAAAGGCCTCAATTCTTTGGCGCTCAGCCTTTCTTATTGTCCAACTTTCACAGCCATACATGGCAACTGGGAAAACCATAGCCTGGTCATGTCATGTATAAGTCATGTGTAATGTCATTCTTTTTTGTGAGATCATATTTTCAATCTGCTTGTGAACAATGCCATTATACAATGTATAATAGTCTGGAATTAATGAAACTTGAGTAAAGGACTTTATTTCCTGCTTTAAGATGCCATGTTGCCCCAAAATACAATCTATCCCCAAAATAAGTCCAAGCCTGTTTTTTATGTGGACACCTTTTATAAGCCCTACCCCCAAAATTAGCCCTAGTGAAGGAGGACGGGTGTGGCCAGCATAGGTAATGGTGAGCACACCCAGGGCGACAGTGTCTGGCAGCAGCTGCAGCCAGCATAGTACAGGTGAGCTGAGTACCTGTGCAAGCAGAAGGCAGAGGAATTAAGCTCTCCTATTCTTAATTTCTTCTGTAAGAGATCTGTAATATTACATGAAACAAAATCAAATGCACTGAGATAGAATACAATAGCAGAGTTGGAAGGGACCTTGGAGGTCTTCTGGTCCAACCCCCTGCCTAGGCAGGAAACCCTATACCGTTCCAGACAAATGGCTATTCAACATCTTCTGAAAAACCTCCAGTGTTGCACCATTGACAACTTCTGGTGGCAAGTTGTTCCACTGGTTAATTGTTCTAACTGTCAGGAAATTTCTCCTCAGTTCTAAGTTGCTTCTCTACTTGACCACTTTCCACCCATTGTTTCTTGTTCTGCCCTCAGGTGCCTTGGAGAATAGTTTGACTCCCTCTTCTTTGTGGAAGCCCCTGAGATATTGGAACACTGCTATCATGTCTCCCCTAGTCCTTCTTTTCATTAAACTAGACATACCCAGTTCCTGCAACTATTCTTCAGTCTCCTAATCATTTCTGTTGCTCTCCTCTGCATTCTTTCTAGAGTCTCAACATCTTTTTTACATCATGGCGACCAAAACTGAATAGAATATTCCAAGTGTGGCCTTACTCAGTCATTATAAAATAGTATTAACACTTCACGTGATCTTGATTCTATCCCTCTGTTTCGGTAGCCTAGAACTGTGTTGGCTTTTTTAGCAGCTGCTGCACACTGCTGGCTCATATTTAAAGGGTTGTCCACTAGGACTCCAAGATCCCTCTCACAGTTACTACTATTGAGCAAGGTACCACCTACACTGTACCTGTGCATTTCGTTTTTCTTGCCTAAATGTAGAACCTTACTCTTTTCACCATTTAATTTCATTTTATTAGATAGTGCCCAATGTTCAAGTTTCAAGATCCTTCTGTATCTTAAGCCTATCTTCTGGAGTGTTGGCTATTCCTGTCAGCTTTGTGTCATCTGCAATCCAATCATAAAACCCAACAGGAAATACTGAAAACAGTAAAACATACAGCTTGGTAGTAAGAACAGTACTTTCTGTTTCTTTCAGAGGGGGAAAAAAGAGGACAAATGCTGTTTCAACTAAAAACAATGCATCACAATTTTTGTTTTTGTTATTCAGGGTCAAACCAAGTCGGTATCAGAGCCTCTACTATGTTGCATTTCAAATCCTACAGAAGAGCAACAGCCTGCATAGAAATTACTCAGAGGAAAAAGCCATGTGGTTTTTATCATAGCACACCCCCTTGGAGTTTACCCTCAAGGACATCAGAGATGGTTGAAATTAAGAAATTGTACTTGTTCAACATTGCGTAATCCCACCAATTAAAAAAACAAGACGTTCAGCTTTCTTGGGGGGGGAAACTGAAAATTATTCCTCCAGCATCTGACTCAAATGCAGATTTATTTATACTATCGTGTTTCCTGAGCAGATATTTCTATTAGAGTCGGTGCCCCGAAACCACATCAGATGACAATATTCTAACCAGCACGGTAGCTAATAATAACCCAGCCTTAGGAACAGCAAATTTCATGTATCCAAATGTGCAGCCGAGAGTGCCATCATTCTATCCCTGTGTATTTTGGTGGTTCCAGAGGTCGGTGGTTGCTTGCCTGTGGCTGGCTCAAGGATACAGAGCACAACAGAGAAACACAAAATTAAAATAAACCCATGAATAAATGCTTATGGATCGTATTCAAACATGTGGGAATTTCGGCTGTGTTGCTGATGGAGCAAATAACAAGTAGATGTTACTCCGATGATCCTGCCACACTTTACAGAGACTGATGGGGAAAGCTGTTTCTCATATTTATTTATCGTTTTAGCATATGGTGTATCATACATGGATTAGGAATATATATTAACATTCCATCTAGATTGGTAGACCCTACTAAAATGTAAATGTTAAAAAGATCTGCATTCAAATACCAATGTCTAGGCCAGAGGTTGGCAAGTTTAAACACTCAAAGAGTAACCGGAAGCTCCCTGTTCAATTCTGGAGCTGACAGGAAGTCTGGTTCCCCCATCATAGAGTCTCCTCCTAGCACAGCGTCCTTTTTCCTCTACCTGTCCTACTGAAAGCCCTATCAACTGTGGAGCCAACTGGCAACAGGGAGCCACAGCAGAGGGAAGAAAGAACCACATGAGGCTCCAGAGCCACAAGTTGCCGATCCCTTGTCTAAGCCATCTAACCACTGAATTACAGGATTGTTTATAGGGTTCTCATCACTCTTGCAGAAGAATGAAAGACACAGTTCCTGTAACTATTCTTCATATGTTTTTGCCTCCAGTCCCCTAATCATCCTGGTTGCTCTTCTCTGCACTTTTTCTAGAGTCTCAACTTCTTTTTTTTTACAGTGTGGTGATCAAAACTGGATGCAGTACTCTAGGTGTGGTTTTACTAGGGCTTTATAGAGTGGTATTAGTACCACTAATTGGGTCAAGTGGTATTAGTACCACTTGACCCAAGCTGCCATGAAGCAAGATGTGACATCACCCACTAAGGTTAATTGTTGGCTCTTTGTACAACTGCAAGTGACACCAAACCCAAAACTCAGCTTAATTCTGGCAGGTTAAAATCATTTGGAGTTTTGGTTCTTGCTCCAGGAAAAAGAAAAAGAAATCAGACAAGAATTAGTTTACTCAGTTGCAAAACTCCCTGGGTCAAAGAATATAGCTTTCTATTTGGTCTGGGTAAACACTATTCTTCAGTACTGGTAAGACTAAGAGATAATTCCTTTTTTCAAAAATTAACAGATGCTTTAGGTTATTGAAATCTCAGTGTAACTAAATAATACATTTAAAATTTGAATTCTGGATGCCTGACTAGAAATAATATTTGCGGGGGGGGGAAGTATTCATATTTAAATCCAAATTAAATTCTTAATTTGATCAAGAATTTAAATATTAAATCTTACTATGTTTTTTAAAAAAATAAGCCATTTACCTTATCTCAATAAGAATAGGATATTCTTTTATCGAAACTTTAGTTTTCACTTTTAACTTGTAAATTTTTACTTTATTCTTAATTCTGGTTTTAACTGTGCTTTTAGTCACGCATTTATACTGTTTTTATTAAACTGGCCAGAGTTACTTTGGTGAGATGGGTGGTGTGGACATTTAATACATAGATAAACGATTGGTTTTTTTTTGTTGCAAACTCAGCTAAATTGGCAGCAAAACTTTATTTGAGCCAAGAAAGTGGCTAGTCTAATTAGTCAAAATAATTAGTCGAAAGAATCTGACCAGTTAGATGCACTAATAGCACATTAAATTTCCACTGAAAGTGTGGTCTCATAAAGTTTGCTTTACCTTGCCCAGGTTTTACAAAAATTGGGTTCCCATCATATGGATCCTCCTGCAAAAAAAGGTTCCTTCTGCCAACTCAGCTGCCACCTGAAAATTATCTAGTCCCGTGATGGCGAACCTATGGCACCTATGCCCTCTCTGGGGGCATGTGAGCCATCAACCCACTGCACATGAGCCTCCTGCTAGCCAGCTGGTTTTCAGGTCTCTACAGTGGGGCGCACGAAGGGGGTCACATGTGCATGTGCAAGGGTTGCATGCACATGCATGGGGAGTCCGGCACATGTGGGTGGTGGTGGTGTCACAAGTGCATTGCATTATGGGTGCATGAGCACACACTTTGGGCATACAGTGATGAAAAGGTTACCCATCACTGGTGTAGTCTGTAGATGTTCCACCTGTCTCCCAAGGTCATTTGCACATACCATGACGGTATTAGTACTGGGGCTTGAACTCATAATCACGACCATGGGGAGGACTCTATTTGAATGAGTTCATAGTAAGTACAAGAAGGTGGATCCTTTTGCTGGCAGGAAGCTTTCAAATAATATAGAAAAGGAATTTCGAGGAGGTCCCAAAACATCACAACATTCCTTCCAATGTGGGAGCATCTGCCACACAGTTCTTACTATTGTCTATATACCTCTCTGATCTTTTATGTTTTACATAAACTCCCTTGTTAGTTGTTCCATGACTCATTGGAGTTCATTTAGGAATAGTGCAGATAAAGGGACTATATACTTAATGCTGCAAGTATCGACAGCAGCGAGAATTGTATTCGCACAATATTGGAAAAATGAGAACACCCCACCAGATGAGAATATATATTTTGGAAAATACTGGACTGTGCAGAGATGGATAGATTGACATTGAAAATAAAAGATAAAGGAGATACAGAGTACTACTCAACGTGGAATAGATTGTATCAATGATTAGAGAGATAAGAGATAGAAATTAGATGAAGAAAGATCATTGTTATGTGTAAGTAAAATATGAATGTTGTTTATAAGTATGCTAGTGTAATTAATATAATCATAAATAAGCTAACATAATTATAAATATGGCTATAATTATTATATGTATTATCATTATCACTATCAATATACTATCTTTTCTTTTTTTTATTCTGTAAAATGAAATGCCCGGACAATACACTGTCTTCAAAATACTTATATATAAATTAAAAACGTGACTTAAAAAAAACCAAAAGAATAGTGTGGAAAAAGCATTTCCAAGTACTCCATGTATAAACCATCTCTCTCTCCACTGAGATCAGCTGAGCTTCCAGAAATAGAGCATTTCTATTTTTAAAAGTGCTGTTTCACCAGGTAATCCTTGACTTATTATGACAGTTGAGCCCAAATTTCTGTTTGCTAAATGAGACGGTCGTTAAGGGAATGATGCCCATTTTATGACCTCCCTTGCCAGCCACCATTGTTAAGTGAAACAGTGCAGTTGTTAAGTTAGTAACATGGTCGTTAAATGAATCTGGCCTCCCCTTTGTCTTTGCTTGCCAGAAGGTCACAAAAGATGATTATGTGACCCAGGGACATTATAGCTGTCATAAATATGAGTCACTTGCCAAGCATATGAATTTTGTTCACCTGACCATGGGAGTGATGCAACGGTTGTATGAAAAATGGTCATAAGTCACTTTTCAGTGCCTTTGTAAGTTCAAATGGTCACTAAGTGAACTACTATAAGAAGGGTACCTGTATTCACATTATCCACAGCTAGAAAACCCCAATATGTTACCGAGGTTTCCCCCCCCCCCTTTTTTTATTGATGGATGTTTTAACCCCAGTAATAAGTAGATATCAACATGATCCGAGTGCCAATTTGGTGTTGTAATGATTAAGTCATCGGATTAGAAACCAGGAGACTGGATTTTAGCCCTGTTTAGGACCCAAAGCCATCGAGCTGACCTTGAACCAATCATTCACTCTTAGCCCTGGGAATCAGGCAAGGGCAAACCATTTCTGAAATCTTGCCAAGAAAACTACAGGGATTAGTCCAAGTAGTTGCTAGGAGTCAACATTGACACTAAGGCACAGAGAAAAGAGAGGGGAGGAGAGGGGAGGTGAAGAGAGGAGAGGAGAGATGGGAGAGGAGATGAGAGGAGACGAGAGGAGAGAGGAGAGGAGGGACAAGAGAGGAGAAGAGAGGAGAGGAGGGAGAGGAGAGGAGGGAGAGAAAAAGAAAGGAGACGAGAGATGTGAGAGGAGGGAGAGGAGAGGAGAGGTGAGGAGAGGTGAGGAGAAGAGAGATGGGAGACGAGAGGAGAGGAGAGAGGAGAGTGGAGAGGAGAGACAAGAGAGGAGAGGAGGGAGAGGAGAGGAGGGAGAGAAAAAGAAAGGAGACGAGAGATGTGAGAGGAAAGGAGAGGAGATGAGGGAGAGGAGAGGTGAGGAGAGAGGAGAGTGGAGAGGAGAGACAAGAGAGGAGAAGAGGGAGAGGAGAGGAGGGAAAGAAAAAGAAAGGAGATGAGAGATGTGAGAGGAGGGAGAGGAGAGGTGAGGAGAAGAGAGGAGAAGAGAGATGGGAGACGAGAGGAGAGGAGAGGAGAGAGGAGAGTGGAGAGGAGAGACAAGAGAGGAGAAGAGGGAGAGGAGAGGAGGGAGAGAAAAAGAAAGGAGACGAGAGATGTGAGAGGAAAGGAGAGGAGACGAGGGAGAGGAGAGGAGACGAGACGAGACGAGAGGAGAGAAGAGAGAGGAGAGGAGGGACAAGAGAGGAGACGAGAGGAGAGGAGGGAGAGGAGAGGAAAGATAGGAGAGAAGAAAGGAGACGAGAGATGTGAGAGGAGGGAGAGGAGAGGAGAGGTGAGGAGAAGAGAGGAGAAGAGAGATGGGAGACGAGAGGAGAGGAGAGGAGAGGAAAGATAGGAGAGAAGAAAGGAGACGAGAGATGGGAGAGGCGGGGAGAGGAGGGGAGAGGAGAGGAGGGAGAGGAGAGGTGAGGAAAGATGGGAGAGAAGAAGAAAGGAGACGAGAGATGGGAGAGGCGGGGAGAGTAGGGGAGAGGAGAGGAGGGAGAGGAGAGGTGAGGAAAGATGGGAGAGAAGAAGAAAGGAGACGAGAGATGGGAGAGGCGGGGAGAGGAGGGGAGAGGAGAGGAGGGAGAGGAGAGGTGAGGAAAGATGGGAGAGAAGAAGAAAGGAGACGAGAGATGGGAGAGGCAGGGAGAGGAGGGGAGAGGAGAGGAGGGAGAGGAGAGGTGAGGAAAGATGGGAGAGAAGAAGAAAGGAGACGAGAGATGGGAGAGGAGGGGAGAGGAGGGGAGGGAGAAGAAAGGAGAGGAGAGGAAAATTAACATGATTAACAAACAATCCCTGACAAATGGACTAAAGGAGATTTCACTGAATCTATCTTGATAATCTGGTTGTTACTTCTGCTGCACTATAACACTGGACTGAAAGCCTGCAGCCTTGTACATCACATCTAAAATGCCAGCATTGCTTTTCAATGCGCTCTACATGGGGCAGCCCTTGAAGAGCATTCGGAGACTTCAGCTCGTCCAGAATGCAGCCGCGCGAGCGATTGTGGGTGCACCTTGGTACACCCACGTTACACCTATCCTCCGCGAGCTGCACTGGTTACCGATTGGTCTCCCGATACGCTTCAAGGTGCTAGTCGTCACTTATAAAGCCCTTCATGGTATTGGACCTGGGTACTTGAGAGACCGCCTGCTGCCAATTACCTCCCAAAGACCCATTAGATCACACAGAGCAGGCCTCCTCCGGGTTCCATCTACCAGCCAATGTCATCTGGCTACTACCCGGGGGAGGGCCTTCTCTGTGGCGGCTCCGGCCCTTTGGAATGAACTCCCCGCAGAGATTCGGACCCTCACCTCTCTCCAGGCCTTCCGAAAAGCTGTTAAAACCTGGCTGTGTTGGCAGGCCTGGGGTCGATGAGTTCCCTTCCCCTCTCGAATCGTGTGGCTGTTGGTTGTTTTTAAATGCCCTGTATTTTTGTAGTTTTTGTGTTTTCCCCTTCCCCTCCTTGGGTTTGTGCGCCACCCTGAGTCCCGCAGGGAATAGGGCGGCATATAAATAAAATGAAACTCGAACTCAAGTTGCCCAAATGAAAGGCTGCTGGTGCAGAGGTGTTCCAACCCTCGGATAGTTCTGAATACATGTCTGGTGTTGTTCTAAGAGAGCCATAAACACATATCTAACAAACTACGCATCAGGATTGAGACACTGGTGGCATGTTAGCTAGCTGATCTGGGGCATAAAGAAGGAATGAATGAGCCATTAAGGAAGACACTCTTGAGAAAGAGGAAGAAAGAAACTTAACCCGTGCACACAATTTTGTTGCAAAAAGGCGGAAAGCCATTTGGGCAACCTTTCAAGTTTCTCTTATTCTATATCACTGCAATAAATAGCATTCCTTGGATGCCTGACATACCTACTTCATGAACTACCTTACTTCAAAGAGATGTCATCAATTTGGAAATCCTCTCCAAGTCTCTCTCTGTGGCTGCTCCTTTCCTGCATTGGCTGCTCTTCAACAGGTGTCAAGCCCTTCAAACTTAGGAAACTAACTTTAGAGGTTGGGAAAAGGAAAGTCCTACACTAAGGTAAGAAAAGTACACATATAGACTGGGTGAAACCAGGCTCAATAGCAGTAACTGTGAGAGGGATCTTGGAGTCTTAGTGGGCAACCAGCTAAATATGAGCCAGCAGTGTGCAGCGGCAGCCTAAAAAATCAATGCAATACTAAGTTGCATTAACAGAGATCACGATCAGAGATCAAGATCAAGTGATGTACTAATACCACTCTATAAAGCCTTAGTAACACCACACCTAGACCCTGAGCTTGTTAATCAGAAAGGTTGACAGTTCAGTGGTTCGAATGCCTAGTGCCATTTAACGGAGTGAGCTCCCGTTACTTGTCCCAGCTTCTGCCAACCTAGCAGTTTGAAAGCACGTAAAAAATGCAAGTAGAAAAATAGGAACCACCTTTGGTGGGAAGATAACAGCATTCTATGTGCCTTCACCATTCAGTCATGCCGGCCACATGACCATGAAGATGTCTTCAGACAGTGCTGGTTCTTCAGCTTCATAATGGAGATCAGCACCCCCCCCTAGAGTCGGGAACAACTAGCACATATCTGCGAGGTGAACCTTTACTTTTACCTTTAGAATACTGCATCCAGTTTTGGTCACCACACTATAAAAAAAGATGTTGAGCCTCCAGAAAAAGTGCAGTGGAGAGCAACCAGGATGATTAGGGGACTGGAGACTAAAACATATGAAGAAGTGTTACAGGAACTGGGCATGGCTAGTCTAGTGAAGAGAAGAACCAGGGGAGTCATGATAGCAGTGTTCCAATAGTTGAGGGGCTGCCACAAAGAGAAGGGGGTCAAGCTATTTTCCAAAGCACCCATAGGACAGACAAGGAATAATGGATGGAAACTGAACAAGGAGAGGTTCAACCTAGAAATAAGGAGAAATTTTCTGGCAGTGAGAGCAATCAACCAATGGGACAGAAGTTGCCTTCAGAAGTTGTGGGAGCTTCATCCCTGGAGGCTTTCAAGAGAAGACTGGACAGCCATCTGTCAGAAATGGTGCATGGTCTCCTTGGGCGGAGGGTTGAACTAGATGACCTGTAAGGTCCCTTCCACGTCTAATAATCTGCATCTATCTGTATTTCTGGAAATATCTTTATTGCTAATAAGCTAATGCAACAGAATTTTGAAAGCCTATCAAAGCCAGTCTCACATTCAAGTTGTACCTGCTGTGTCTTTCATTCTTCTGCAAGACTGATGAGAATGTGTGAATAAGAGCCTTTAAAACCTGATTTGCTCTTTCAAAAGTACCAACCATATGCTTGGCTCTTGAAGCCAGATATCATGGCAATCGAACAACAGAAATCAATTTTGGGAAGAAGGCAGGGCTTAGCAGTGAGAAGATGGAGTTTCAGGCTATTCCTGAAATTCCTCTATTCCGAAGGATTTTTGGACGGGTCGTTGGACCCTAGCTGTCCCATAGAAGACAGTGAAAGGTGAGGGGAGATCCAGTGACCTCAGAGACGATCGCAAAGTCTCTGGGGGGCGTGGAATTAACCCCTCCTGCCAACTCCTTTCTGGATTAGCTGTATGCTAACCAAAACTGCAGGTTGCCCCTAAGAATGGTCTGAGTGGATTCACCTGGTAAGCTGATTTTATTACTCAAAGAGAGACGGTCCGCACTAAAATCTAAGCTAATTGAAACCAAAGAACAGAAGAATCCAGCGGCGAATTGGCTTTTTTTTTAATGGATTTATGGCTGGTGGTTACCCTATTTCTTAAATGTTTTGAATGCTGTTTACGTGGATAAAGAAAAATTTACTTTATTTCAACACCCCCTCGGGCTTCCCTTAAGTGGGCTGTAAACCAATCTACTATAATTTGGCTTCTTATAACTTGACACTTTTATTGCTTGGCTGTGTTGGTCTAAGATCAGATAAGATTGCATAGCTCTCAGCGTGTCTTCACTTGCGAATATCTTCTGCGTCACATCATGGCATCTGTACTTGCTTCAAGTGATTCATTTCAAAAGATTTTTTCCACCTTTCAAAGGTTGCTTGATACGTATGAAAAATCTGAAAAAGAATCTGAAAAAAAAATAGACTATTTGTTGTTTTTAACACTAAAATATGAAGGAAAGAGTCAGAGCGTTGAATGTTTGAATGCTCCTGAAATTCAAATGAAGAATGGTAGAAAGGAAGTCTTTCAACTTGCTGACAAGCCGGGCGTCTGGTTCACTTCGGAGGCAGAAAGAGAAAGAGATGCAAGAGGGGGAGCCATACAGAAAATTTATTTCTAAAGACAGAGCGTAGAAGGAATGAGAAACATTAAAGAATCTGTACTTTATGAAACATTATCTGCAGAATTTTTGACACCACCCTTGAAGATTCAGGACAAATTGAGTGGAATAAACCAAGGACAACATTATTACATCAGAAGCATCCTAAGCAAAAAGGTGTGAAGATATTTCTGTTTGGACTTGCCTATAAAAACGTTTGGGGAACTTGTTTTAAGAATGGTAAGAGGACTTTGCTATTGGAGAGACATAGGCTGATAGATTGAAGAATACAATTGAAAATTAGCTAAATCTAATTACTCTTATTTGTAATAGATATAGCTGAATAATAATTGATATTGATAGTAATGTATATAATGTGGAGTTGATATGATAAGTAATAATTGGATGTGAGAAAGGAAGGTTGGAAATATTTTTGGATTATATATAAAGGGTTTTAATTACAATAATTATCACTATTATAAAATAAAATATATACAGTTAAATGTTAACTAATATGGGGAAAATGTTATGATATATGATATAACTATATAAAGAAGGGAGAATGATAATAAATTATACTGCATGGAAGATGGAATTTCTGGTATTAAATATTATGGATGTTCAGCTAAAATAGGATATGAGGATTTGATGTTAATAGAGGATTTTACAAACAAGTAATGAAATGTCAGCATGTGGCTATGGATTAATTCTTTGGCATAGTTAAGGATGAAGGATGTTTAAACAACTATAGTCAACTAAAAGTGGAGGTATAATGATGTTAATATGGTAAACATTTGAGTTAAGATATTTGAATTAATATGAAATAATGGAAGAGATGCACCAAAACATGTTGTAACCAGCTGATATACTTTTTCTTTTTGATAATATATACCTGTGTTCGTTTTTTTTCTTTTTTTAATTCCCTGCCTTGTCTTTTGTTCTTTTTGTCTTTTTTGCTCTTTTTTTTGTGTGTTTTCTTTTTCTTTTCTTTTTTTGTGATTTTTTCTTTTCCCTCTGGTGTGGGTATGTATTGTTTAAGAATATTATTATTATCAATATCTTTAAATAATAATTACAGTCAAATGAAAATGGATATATGATGATGGTGATATGTATGAATATCTGAGTTAAAATGCTTGAGTTATGTTTGTTGACTGTGGAGGAGATGTACCAAAGTTTATTTGTGACCGACTGATACACTTTTTATAGCATGTAAAGAAAGATGTTGTACTTGTTTCAAATTAAAAATTAAAAATTTTTAATTAAAAAAAAAAGAAATCAATTTTGGAAGGAAATGCTCAGGGACTGGAGGGAAGAGGCTGTCACTGATGCAGCCTAAAGTAGCCAACAGAAATTCAGAAGATCCCAAGCACATGGACCATGTCATCACTGCATTCAATGCTGAAGTGCCAGAAGTCACAACACTTGTGTTGGGAGAAAATGGAGAACACCACAGACTTTGGAACAGCTAGACGGAAGTCAGGCAGCCTCACATATAGGCGAAGAGGAGAAAGATAGCAACATCGCAAGCACATGTCCTTGAAGAATAGGATGTCCTCTCCATAATGTCCTTGGTAAGACTATACAGTTGAAGATTGCATTCATTTAGTTGCCACAATATAAATAAAGATGTTGAGACTCTAGAAAGAGTGCAGGGAAAAGCAACAAAGATGATTAGGGGACTGGACGCTAAAATGTATGAAGGGTAAATATGTCTAGTTTAATGAAGAGAAGGACTAGGGATAACATGATAGCAGTGTTACAATATCTAAATGGGCTGCCACAAGGAAGGGGGGGGGTGTCAACCTATTCTCCAAAGCACCTGAAGGCATGACAAGAATCAATGGATGGGAATTAATCAAGGAGAGAAGCAACCTAGAACGAAAAATTTCCCGACAGTGAGACTAATTAATCTGTGGAACAACTTGCCTCCAGTGCTCCATCACTGGAGATTTTTTAAGAAAAGACTGGACACCATTTGACTGAAGTGGTAAAGGGTTTCCTACTTGAGCAGGGGGTTGGACTAGAACAGTGGTCTCCAACCTTGGGAACTTTAAGACCTATGGACTTCAACTCCCAGAATTCCTCAGCCAGCAACTTTAAGACCTGTGGACTTCAACTCCCAGAGTTCCTCAGCCAGCAATTTTAAGACCTGTGGACTTCAACTCCCAGAATTCCTCAGCCAGCTTTGCTGGCTGAGGAACTCTGGGAGTTGAAGTCCATAGGTCTTAAAGTTGCCAAGGTTGGAGACCATTGGACTAGAAGACCTCCAAGTTCCCTTCCAACTCTGTCATCCTGTTATTCCAAGCTGCAGTTAGGGGTATGGATGAGCCCAAGGTCTGCTTCATTCTCTTCCTTATCTAGTCCAAAGCACCTGCTCTTCAAATTTCCAACATGCGTATCATGTAACGGCTGCACAATGCAATAAATACTTCAAACTTCCCAAAAATGCATTTTTAAAGACGATCCTCCAATTAAAGCCGCAGCTGGTTTACAGTAGAATTTTTTAAATTACCCTTTGCGGATCTGACTTGTGTTTATTGTGAAACATAATCTGCTTTTGAGGGTAACTAGGAGTTTCCTGGGTATGAATCATAGCATTTCACTGAAAAGCTTACATTGCTCCCTTCTGGAAAGCCATTGTTCTCCAAAGGAATAATAGAGGAAACAATATTTGAGAGTGGGTACACATTCCACAAAGTGGAATTTCTCTTCTTATGCAAAATTCTAACTGTGTAGGGAAGAAAAGATTAAAAATGAGGGAAAATACATCAATTTAGCATCTTAAATGAAAAAGGAGAAACCACGAAATTGGAAAGTGTGAACATTAAGATGGAGAGTAATACCAACTCTAGCCTTTCTTCCTCTTCTATTTTATTTTCCCTTCATTTTCCTTCCATTAAACCTCTGTGGTGTTAGCAGATCACACAAAACTATAAAATTCATTTACCAAAACCAGGCAAGCATTCTGGCATATAACCCTTCTTTGCTATGCATAATTATTTCATGGAAATATATGATTTGTTGTATCTGAAATAGATGTCAGTCTGAGTCTGACATTGCAACAAATCTAGGCTAAAAAGTCCAATTGCCAGTGATCCAAAATAGGACCTACTTTAAGTCCAAGGTGAGACTTTAGATTGACATCATAAGCTGATGCTCAGGTGGCAAATTTGTTGGGAGGTAGCTTAGAATCATAGAATAGAATCATAGCTTCATAGGGCTGGAAGCAGGGATGGGTTGCTGCTGGCATTACTGCTGGTTCGGTGCGCGCACATTTTTTGCGCACATGCGCATTTGCCCATAAATGCAATTACAATTGTTCTGCGCATGTGCAGAACTGAAAGACAAGATGGTGGCGCCCCTAGGGAACCAGTTCGGGGTATGGCATGCCTGGGTCGCTGCCGGTTCCAGCGACCCAGGCCACCAAACCACTACCGGTTCAGTTGAACCGGTCCAAACTGGTAAAACCCACCACTGGCTGGAAGGACCTTGCAGGTCTTCTAGTCTTGGCAGCGTATACTTGTTAACTGATCCTTACGACTTACAAATTGTTCTCAGACTAGACTTCTGGATGGGTTTACAGTGTAAATCAGAGGGTCCACAGATTTAATTTTGCTGCTTTCTCCTGGATCACAATAGGTAAGGTAAAGGTTCCCATCGCACATATGTGCTAGTTGTTACTGACTCTAGGGAGCCGTGCTCATCTCTGTTTCAAAGCCGAAGAGCCAACGCTGTCCGAAGACGTCTCCATGGTCATGTGGCTGGCATGACTAAATGCTGAAGGCACAGGGAACGCTGTTACCTTCCCACCAAAGGTGGTTCCTATTCTCCTACTTGCATTTTTACATGCTTTCGAACTGCTAGGTTGGCAGAAGCTGGGGCAAGTAACAGGAGCTCACTCTGGTACGCGGCACTAGGGATTCGAACCACCGAACTGCTAACCTTTCTGATTGACAAGCTCAGCGTCTTAGCCACTGAGCTACCACATCCCTCATATTTGATTGATTCTTTGGTAGTATCAATCTAATATCTTCGAGGAAGGGCTATAATATTTGAAAGGGCTTGTTTTGGGATGGCAGCAAGTACATTTTGCTGGTTTAAGATCTTTGAGAATTTTATTCAATGTTCTGGTAGAAAGCTCTATAACAGTGGTTCTCAACCTGTGGTCGGGACCCTTTTGGGAATGACCCCTTCACAGGGGTTGCCTAAGACCATTGGAAAACACATATTTTTGATGGTCTTAGGAATCGAGACACCAAGTTTATGGTTGGGGGTCATCACAACATGAGGAACTGTATTAAAGGGTCGCGGCATTGGGAAGGTTGAGAACCACTGCTCTATAAAGTCAAGCACAGTGGTGAGTTATCCACAACCCTCTTCCATGTGTCATTATGCATTTGTAAATCCCAGTTTTCTAGCTGTCATTCAAAAACATCCTTCCAGGAGAGAAAAGGAAGGAGAGAGGGTAGGAAGGGAAAGAGGAAGAGCAGGAGCAAAGGAGAGGTAAGGGAAGAAGGAAGGGGAAGAAGAGGAGGAAGGAAGAAAGTAGAGAAGGGAGAGAGGGTGAAAAGAAAGAGGTAAGGAGAGGAGGATGGAAAGGAGGAGGAGAGAGGGTAGGAAGGGGAAGAGGAAGAGGGGGAGTAGGAGAAAGGTACAGGAAGAAGGAAGGAAAAGGAGAGGAGGAAGGAAGGAAGGAAGTAGAGAAGGGAGGGAGGGAGAAAAGAAAGGGAAAATAAGGTGGTGTTACAACAGGAGGAAGGGATGATAAATAAAGCAACCCAAACAGTATATTATAACTTATTAAATGAAATAATAAATGTATAAGAATGATAAATGTTAAAACACCTGTAACCAAACAACATGCTGTATGTGATGATGGGTTTTTTTTGTCTGTGTGTGTGTGTGTGTGTGTGTGTGTGTGTTTATTTTTTTATTTTATTATTGTATGTATGTGTGGTCTATGTAATAAAAAAAACATCCTTCCAGATGTTCAAAGTAACTCTCACAATGCCATTTCAGAACCACTCTATCTGGAATGACTGGAGCTGCAGTCCAAAGCATATGGAGGTCACCAGGATTATCTACTTAATTATCAAGGTTGTTATATATCTTTCTTGTCTACGTCTCTGATCTCAGGCTTCTGACCCACGCCCACTTCATTCAATTTAAGAGCTTTCTCTTTATTCTTTCTTTCATCTACCTGATGAAGATCACCAAAGCTTGTCGTCAATCTCATTGTCCCTGCCAAGACAATAAGAGAATGAACAATTTTTGTACGTCATCTTTCCTGTATTATCAACACAGACTGCTACTTAAATCTCTGGATAAAAAAAAAGAACTAGCCATTATGCCTTCTTGCTTGCATCATGGATGGCATTCAGTAACACAAAGCAACTGATATGACAATACAAAGCAAGGTCATTTCGCAGGCCAGCTCAGAGTGTTGTATGTATACAGTGAACAAAAGAAACTTCTGACAATATTTCTGAGGATTATGTTTCCTCCTGAGATGAAGCTGGACTCTGTTTATGGCTTTTTAACAGATTAGCTACTGCTGATGTTGCTCAAAGGGAAAGTAAGTATCCAGGGGTGTCTACAATAGTCAAAATGATGGCCACAGTCATGTGATCAAAACCTTTACCTTGTAATGTATGTAGAGAGAAAAGGCTAGTTCAATTTTGTGGTTATGGCCTCCATCTTGATGTTTTGACTCCCTCCCTCCACACGCTTCTGGCAGCATCCATTCATTGTGAAAAGAACATTTGCTAAAACCTGCTAACAGAATCCATGAAATAGATTAGGTAAAGGTAAAGGTTCACCTCGCACATATGTGCTAGTTGTTCCCGACTCTAGGGGGCGGTGCTCATCTCCGTTTCAAAGCCAAAGAACCAGTGCTGTCCGAAGACGTCTCCATGGTCATGTGATTAAACGCTGAAGGCACACGGAATACTATTACCTTCCCACCAAAGTGGTCCCTATTTTTCTACTTGCATTTTTACTTGCTTTCGAACTGCTAGGTTGGCAGAAGCCGGGACAAATAAAGGGAGCTCACTCCGTTATGCGGCGCTAGGGATTTGAACCACCGAAGTGCTGTCCTTTCTGATCGACAAGCCACTGAGCTACCACATCCCTATAGATTAGGTAGGCTCTGCTAAAGACTGAGTTAATGGTCAAGTCCTGAATGTCAGTATTTCTGGAGTACAACCAGTTTCACTTCAAAGAATCCCAGATCTTTTTGGGGTGATTTGCTGTTATTTGAGGAAAGAAAGGTGACATTACCCTATTTCTCGCTTCTGAGTGTGAACGGACAGTCACTTATGCTTTTTGGAAGGGAGGTTTTTTTTGCAAAAAGAAAAGAGAAGGAAGGAATAGAATTAACTAGTTTGCAATAGTGCCTTCACACAGAAAATAATAAGATCTGCTGAGTTTCTGACCACTATAATATCAGCATTTCTCATTTGTAAGCATCTATAAAGAAGCTTAGCAGTTCTTTGAAGGTTTTATCATGGTGGGGGAAGAAATTCCTCCTCACCATAATAATACTTGGAAATTCCCAATTTCTCTTAGAAGTTAAGTTTAACTGCTAGATGAATCCCGGTCCAGAAAGTGGTAGGCCAACCACATCTCCAGATCTCTTTATCTCTTGTTGAGTGTGCCCAAGAAGCCTCTGTGCAGCTAAACAAATCTTATCAAAAAGTTGAGAATGAACCAATATTCTTGCTAATGTTAGACAGCCATTAAAATTGAACAGATCTTTTAGGGCATAGGGCTCAGAATTCTTAATCCATTGCTTGGGACTTACTGTCTAAGTAGCACGCATAGGTTGAGTTCATACTGTAGGACAGTGGTTCCCAAACTTGGCAACTTCAAGACTTGTGGACTTCAACTCCCAGAATTCTCCAGCCAGCAGCTGGCTGGAGAATTCTGGGAATTGAAGTCCACAAGTCTTGAAGTTGCCAAGTTTGGGAACCACTGCTGTGGGAAGTTAACCCCCCCCCTTCCTAGAAAAATGAAATGTCTTGGGAAATATTGAAAAGGCAGAATATTATATTTTCCTGGATCAGAAATGGAGAAATATGTTTTTAGGCAGGAAGGGGACTCACTCTTAATATAGCCCCCACCTTTGTCAATGGACCATTAAAATGCCTGAGCCAGTCTATTCTACATAACAAAGCCCCCCCTTCAGTTCAGGGTGATGGGATTAAGGCATGATAGTATTAGCCCTTTACCCATCTCACCATAGGGTACCTGGGAAGAAGCAATGCTCAACCAAAGTTGGATTCAAACACACAGCTTAGAGAGTTGCCCCTTCATGGCCCCATGGGAGTCTGACAACCAATCAGAATACAAGTTCTGGTTCAAAACCCAGAGAAGGCATAAAACCAGGGACTTTCAGCATCTCTGCCTCTTTTTCTTCTTTACCAAACATCTGGAAGCATGTGATCCCCCTTTTCGGTTCAAGAGCTCAAGCCATGTGATCCTGTCCACCATTCAACCATCTTTCCAAGCAGCCTCCATGTTTCCAATGTCTTTTTCCCCACTTGGAACGGAACCCAGAAGGACATTTCTTCCAACAATACGACACCCTAATCCAGGAGTTTGGATTGCTTCTTCACAGCATTTTATTCACCCAACCTCAACTTTGGAGGTACAATGTCAGAAGCATTCAGGTGGCATTGCATTCACCCTTGCTGTTTTCCAGTGGTGCTACAACCAGAAAGGATTAGTGTTAAGCCATTGATGGAGCAGTAAAAAGTTCTCCCTGCTTTATATATGGTTGTCTTCAACCCGATTCTGATATTCTGGCTAGAGATGATAGATGATTAGTTGAAAGGAACTGAAGCTCCGTTGTGGGAGAATGATCTCCAAGCCAATACAGAAGCCTATTTCGTATTCAAACATTACTTAGAAAGCTAACTATTGAACATACACTTCTGCCCCCGTTGTTCACAGTAAACAGACATACAAAAGAGCAATGAATCATAATAAAAATAAACTCAAGTGCAACACAGATAACAAATTAAAGAGGTAGGAGGCAGTGTGTTTTCTTACCAGCCAGCTTTTCTTATCCATGTTGTGGAAGGGTCTTCCAAGACCTTTTTAGCTTTCTGCTCTCCTGCAGAAGTGTTTTCCCTCTTTTCACATGGAATACACAATCTTTGTGTTGTTTTGTCCCCTGGGTTGTGTTTTTTTTTGAGCGGGATCCAATGCAGCTGAAGTCCTGGTGCCAGCTGCGCTCAGAAGACAATGGTTCAATTGGAAGTTGTCTTCTAAACAAAGGAGCTCTTCCTAGGAACGACTGATTCTCCCCACCACAGAACACCAAGAACATCAAGACCATATGCGACATATATCCTTTCCCTGAAATATATGATCACTTCCCCCAAATTCTGCCAGGCAAGCTTAATTAGTTTAACCTCCAGCCTCTATGCTTAGGGGAGCCTCTTCTGTCCCAAGGTAACCAAGCACTGTCAGCCAGAGTCCAGCAAAATGACCTTTGGAAGAATTGCTCTAAACATTTTTTCCCCCCACATTGCCGAAACTCATCAACAGCCTCAGCCGTAAAAAAAAGTGCAAATGCTACATTTCTGCATGTTTCAGCCTTACAACAAAGCAAAGATGCCTCAGAGTCTCTAATCCAGTGTCTCTCAACCTTGCCCACCTGCAGAAGTGTGGACTTCAATTCCCAGAATTCCCCTGCCAGCATTGCTTGGTTGGGGAATTCTGGGGGTTGAAGTCCACACCTCCTGAGGTGGCCAAGGTTAAGAAACACTGCTCTAATCTAATTCATTGCACATTCATACATGTACTCCTTCAAATGCCAGCCTTATTTTTTTTTTGGAATGGCCTGTTTAAAACTGCAGACAATGTATACTTGCTGGAAGATCAATCACTCTCGATGAAATATGTGAGCTTTATTTAGTCCGCAAGCAGCACACAGAGTTATTACCCTGTGGCTGTTTTCATAAACATGTTAACTCATGGTTTATTGAATTAAATCAGTTGGCTAGACTTCTCCTACAGAGAAGGTTTGCATGCCTCACCGAATGTGCAATAGAGAGTCACAAAATAACCACATTTTAGCCTAGTGCAGTATGGGAATGTAACTTATAAATCAATGCTTGGGAGTTAGCTCTCGCAACACAATGTCAAGCCCTCTGGCACCTAAAGCTGCATTAATGCTAGACCATGATCAAAATTCAGAGGAATTTCCTTGGACTGAGCAATTAGCAATAGCAATAGCAATAGCAGTTAGACTTATATACCGCTTCATAGGCCTTTCAGGCCTCTCTAAGCGGTTTACAGAGAGTCAGCATATTGCCCCCAACAATCTGGGTCCTCATTTTACCCACCTCGGAAGGATGGAAGGCTGAGTCAACCCTGAGCCGGTGAGATTTGAACCGCTGACCTGCTGATCTAGCAGTAGCCTGCAGTGCTGCATTTAACCACTGCGCCACCTTGGCTCATTTTGCGCCACCTTGGCTCATTTTTAGTGAGGAAAGTTAGTTGGAAAGAGGCATCTTCTTTAAGGAGCTGTTAACAATGCAGAAGACATGCCACATCTGCTCCAAAGTCCCCTTTTCAGCTTCTGATATTCAACAATGCAAACAATTCTGAAAACGGACACTGGTATGGGAGATTCTTGGGAGTTAAGGTTCCCCAGGGGAGTCAGTCATTCAGAGAACATCAACAAACAATTGTGGCTTAGCACGGATCATAAGCAAGATCATAATCCTAAAGCAAGATTTTTCATGAAACTGAGGTAAAGGCAGGGGTGAAATCCAGCAGGTTCTGACAGGTTCCGGAGAACCGGTAGAAAGAAAACTTGAGTAGTTCAGAGATCCAGCCAAGGCCACCTCTGGCTGGCCCCAGAGTGGAGAGGGAATGAAGATTTTGCAGTATCCTTCCTCTGCCACGCCCACCAAACCACGCCCATCAAGCCACGCCCACAGAACTGGCAGTTAAAAAAATTACATTTCACCACTGGGTAAAGGTACCAAAAATTAAATTCAAGAGGTTGGATGGTACAACACTTTTTGACTTGAGATCTGCAGGACTGCACAACCCCTTCACAGGAGCCGTGTGGTGTGGTATGAGAGCATCTACGGATTGTAGAAGGCTGGGGGTTTCTGGCCGAGCATATTGTGTAGAGCCAGCTTCAATGGACTGGCAAGCTATGTGGTGTCCTTGGGGCTCTCTGAGCTTGGCTGTTTTCTTGGAGACATTTTATCCCTACACTAGGCAACATTAGCAGTACCTACAGGTAGTTTAGATAATGAAATGTCTGCAAGAAAACAACCGAGTTCAGAGACCATCCCGTCATTTCAATGCTAAAGTACAAATAGTTTTCTTTGTCGATTGGCATAGCTGAACCTTAAGAGCAGTAGGTTGACTGTCTTGGTGGCGCAGTGGTTGGAGTGCAGTACTGCAGGCTACTTCTGCTGAGTGTCATCTGCCTGCAATTTGGCAGTTGAAATCTCATCAGGCTCAAAGTTGACTCAGCCTTTAGTCGTTCCGAGGTCAGTAAAACCCAGATTGTTGGGGGCAATATGATGACTCTGTAAATAGCAATAGCAGTAGCAATAGCAGTAGACTTATATACCGCTTCATAGGCCTTTCAGGCCTCTCTAAGCGGTTTACAGAGAGTCAGCATATTGCCCCCAACAATCTGGGTCCTCATTTTACCCACCTCGGAAGGATGGAAGGCTGAGTCAACCCTGAGCCGGTGAGATTTGAACCGCTGACCTGCTGATCTAGCAGTAGCCTGCAGTGCTGCATTTAACCACTGCGCCACCTTGGCTCCTAACCGCTTAGAGAGGGCTGTAAAGCATTGTGAAGCGGTATCTAAGTCTAAGTGCTATTGCTATTATTAGAACTCCATGTTGACATCCCAAAGCAAGGAAGGATCTCTATATCCTTTAGCAAAACGTCTATGTTCTGTCCGCGATTTGGGGTGTGTGCTGAAGTGCCGTATTGTGCTTTCTCAAGTCTGCAACTGATTGTAAGTGGTTGGGTGAGGTGCACAGTGCATGGTAGGTGGGACATGGGTGAAGAGTTCATGACATTGAGCAAATGCCCTTCATTTGTCATTGACAGTTACAGAGAATGTCTTGACTAAGAAACCATTGCAAACTCTGAATCAAGGGGACTCATATAGATTAGTTGAGAAACGAGGGAAAAGGTTAGATAAGACTGACTCTGTTTTTCCTGGAACTATCTGAAGCCAGTATTATTCCACTCTCTCTAGGTGGGCCTCCTCCTTCCTTGACCTGGGATGCACTGGCAAAATTTTGCACAATAAAACTCATACTTGAGATCCAGGCTGTGTAAGAAAATTCCAATCTAGAGAAGAGCCCTTAAACTATAACTTGCCTTGAGGGCAGCTTTAATGCTTGTGAGAAATGCATTCCTTGGCCCAAACCATAATTTCAGAATGTCCAGGGTTACCAACACAGTTTCCCCAGAATTCATGCTAACTCTGCAACAAGGACCTGTGAGATTATGGAAAGAAGAACAAGACTCTGTTTGCAGTTATATGCAAGGAAGGAACAATGAAATGAAATCATGGTTGCGTTTTTCATGCTAAGCTAAAAGAGAGAGAGAGAGAGCACAAAACAGAATCCTTCAATTGAATATGCCCAAGCCTTCTCATCCTTTAAACTGAACATAACTCTTCAACGAAGCTTAGCTGCAAAATATGATTGCCATGTGTAGTTTCTAGATTTGGGGCTCATAAAATAAGATAAAGTCTCTTTCAAGTCATGTTTCCTTTCTACCAATTCCCTTGTGCTGTGAACACAGCCAAAGAAAGCGAGCAATTAAAAGAATGAGTCACATTCAAGTGGGTCCCTCCCATGTTAATATTACTCTATAAGCATTATTGGAACCGTATGAGTAGGTTCTTCCAAGGCTGTCTAATTAGTATATAGAGCAGGACAACAATGTGAGACCTCTAGTAGATTAATGGAGAACCTATGACACATGGGTCAAACGGGACACACCACAATGCTTTGGGTGACACACAGGCATTCACCAACACTCAGTAACAATTATTCTCAAAGTATGCCCTGTGCTTGCATGATTTTCAGGGGCTGCAGAGGTCTAGAGCCTCTGAAAATCACAAGGAAGCAGGTCCTGCTTTCGAATGGTTTTTTCAGAAGGTGCAGAGAGCACGGAAGAACCAGGTGGCACCAGGCTACAAAGCGAGAATCCATGGATTCAAGTCCCACCTCAGGTATGAAAGACAGCTGGATGACTTTGGGCCAGGAGACTATGAGTTCTAGTCCTGCCTTAAGGCATGAAAAACCCGCTGGGTGACTTTGGGCCAGTCATTCATTCATTCTCTCTCTCTCTCTCCCTCCCTCCCTCCCTCCCTCCCCCCCTCTCCCTCTCTCTCAGCTCAACCCACCTCACAGGGTTGTTGTTTGGAGGAAAGTGTATTGGATATGTTCGCCATCTTGAGTTATTTTTAGAAATAAAAAAATGAGATATAAGTAAATAAAAATTAAAAGATAGCTAGCTAGCTATATAGATAGATAGATCAGTGGTGGGTTCCGGATCCTGGTGCAACCGGTATGGTGCAACCGGGCCTGGTGTCCTCCACATGAACACGTGCAGTGCAAGCATGAATCCTTACCCACTGTGACGCTTTACGACACCTCCGTGATGCTCCAGCTGCTCAGTGGAGCATCACTCAGGCGCCTTACACTTCGTGCGCGTAAGCCCCGAAGAGCTCAAATACAGGTAAGGATGGCAGGCGGGCAGGTGGGCCCTCCAGAGCACCGTACCAGAACGGGGCGTACCTGTTAGATTGGGTAAAGGAGGCACAAAAGGCTAAGTAACAACAGCTCTTTATTGCAAGTCAAGTAAACATCCGGCTGAAGAATGGTCAGGCAGCATCCCCTTTTAAAGGGATCTGTCAGACCTCTTAGCCAATGAGATTCAACCTTGTTCCCGTCGGAACAGAGGACCTTGGTAGAAACCTCTTGCAGTCTGTCAGCGGGGGGGGGGGGAATATCTAACAGTACCAGTCACAGCCCACCACTGAGATAGATGGATGGATGGATGGATGGATGGATGGATGGATGGATGGATAAAAAACGAAGGCCTCATGTGATCCAAAGCAGTTTTCTCTTTCTGGAGCTTTGAAGAATAGTTTGACTCCCTCTTCTTTGTGGCAGCCCCTGAGATATTGGAACACTGCTATCATGTCTCCCCTAGTCCTTCTTTCTATTAAACTAGACATACCCAGTTCCTGCAACTGTTCTTCATATGTTTTAGTCTCCAGTCCCCTAATCATCTTTGTTGCTCTTCTCTGCACTCTTTCTAGAGTCTCCACATCTTTTCTACATCGTGGCGACCAAAACTGAATGCTGTATTCCAAGTGTGGCCTTACGAAGGCATTATAAAGTGGTATTAACACTTCATGTGATCTTGATTCTGTTCCTCTGTTTATGCAGCCTAGAACTGGGTTGACTTTTTTGGCAGCTGATGCACACTGCTGGCTCATATTTAAATGGTTGTCCACTAGGACTCCAAGATCCCTTTCACAGTTACTACTGTTCAGCAAGATACCACCTATATTGTATCTGTGCATTTCATTTTTGTTGCCTAAATGTAGAACCTTACTCTTTTCACCATTGAATTTCATTTTATTAGATAGTGCCCAATGTTCAAGTTTCTCAAGATTCTTCTGTATCTTTAGTCTCTCTTCTGGAGTGTTGGTTATTCCTGCCAGCTTGGTGTCATCTGCAAATTTGATGAGTTCCCCATTTATTCCCTCATCCAAATCATTGATGAAGATGTTGAAGAGTACTGGGCCTTATAGGACCATGTTATTTTCTTAAATAAATCTTTGATGTTGGGGGCTTTTTAAAAAAAACTCCCTCAATTTGCAGTATAGCCATGTGTGTTTCTGTGGAAATAAGCCTCAATTAATTCAAGGGGCTTACTTTCAAGTAAACAGAATTCTTGACAGGCCTGTACCTCAGTCCTATGCAAAGCTGAAATAGATAGGAGTAAATGTACCTTAGTATAAGACTGGATGGTCTTTAAGAATTACGAACTAATTACATATTATTAGGGCAGCAAGAATGGTCTTTACCCAAAACTGGAAAAACACAGAAATTCCACAAGAGGAGGAAGTAATTAGGAAAATTCTGATTTGTGCTGAAATGGATAAATTGACGTGGGAATTGAAGAACAATGATGAATCAGAATTTTATAAGATCTGGGATAAATTTAATCAATGGTTGGAACAAAAAAGGAAAGACCCAAAATAAGCAATGATTAGAATTATAGAATGGAGATTAGAATTACGTATGAAATCATAACAGTGAAAATGTATAAGACAAGAACCAAATAACATGGATGGAAATACGATATCCTTATATTTGTAAATACTGAATAGACCAATTGTAAATAAGCATTGTGGTTATAATATTTAACTATATTCTAGTATGTATGGCAAAGACATTGCCAGGACAATTACACTGTGTCCAATATTTTAATGTGTGTTTAATAAAAAAAATGTTTTAATAATAATAATAAAAGAATTACGAGCTAGAAGCAACTTTATTCTCTTGTTTTTCCCTTTTAACTTTCTTTGGCTGATGACCAAGAAAACTGTCAGGGGGGGGGGAATCAAGATGCTGCAGAGCTGATGATTAAAAATATGAAAAATAAAACATAGAAACAAAGGAAAACTCCATGTCTCCTGCAAGTGAACTTGGGAAAGCCATTCCCAGAAAGTTAAATTACAGATGTGGCTTAAAAGCTTGCCTCTGGATTGTGGAGATGAGTCCTCTCAAATACAGCTCGCAGTAAACTTTTTGGCTAATTGAACCTTTTAGACTCAGCAAGGATTACAGTAGGGCTCTGCAGTTCAAGCCACATTAATCTAAGGCAACAATCATCTAATGATGGGTTGGAAGCCATGTGAGTCACAAGTGGATGTCAGTAGCGAGTGTCTTAGGATTTCAGAGGTGGACAGGATAGGACCAGAAAAGTTGATCTCACCTAGTTCAATGCATGAGCAACCCTTCCCTCTTTTTTGTAGAAATCATTTGGACAGATAGGAACATTCTAAAATAGACTCAGGTCAGAAGAAAATAATATTAATAGTAAGACAAAGGCAGGGCAACAAAATAAATGAAATAAAAATGCAGAGTTCCATCCCAAATTTCAATTTCCATTCATGCAATTTATCGATGAGTATGCAAGCGAGATAGATACAAGGATCTAGCCTTCTGCTCTACCGTGTTCACTCAATAACATTTATCATTTATTTATATCCCACTTTTAGTATTTTTATGAAAAACTCAAGTGGCAAACATACCCAGCACACATCCCTCTTTTCGCCCCCAACAACAACAACCGTGTGAGATAGATTGGGCCGAGTGAGTGTGACTAGCCCAAGATCACAGTGGTGCAGTAGTTAGAGTGCAGTACTGAAGGCTACTTCTGCTGCCTGCCAGCTGCCTACAATTTGGCAGTTCGAATCTCACCAGGCTCAAGATTGACTCAGCCTTCCATCCTTCCAAGGAGGGTAAAATGAGGACCCGGATTGTTGAGGGCAATATGCTGACTCTGTAAACCAATTAGAGAGGGCTGTAAAGCATCATATAAGTCGGAGGTGGGTTCCTACCAGTTCGCACCTATTCGGTAGAACCGTTCGTCAAAATTACCAAACTGGTTAGAAGAGGTTCCACCAGTGGACCCGGAAAGCAGGCCACACCTACAGAAGAGGTTCCAAAAATTTTTGAAACCCACCACTGGTCCTTGGATATGATTATTCTACACTATCATGCTCATATTTATAAAACTCAGTGCCTCTGTGAAAGTTAAGGATGACTACTGCGTTTGTGGTGCAATCAGAACATTGCGTGTGTTGAATTTGTTTTAACGCAAACCAAAGATGCCTTTTAAAAAACCAGTTTACATCATATTCTTATGCATGCCAGTGCTGTGTGTGAGGTAATTTAAGGTGGTTCTGACAAGTGTCGTCGGCATCTTCATATCCGATCACATGGGTGGCAAGCCACTCCCATCCGGTCACATGGGTGGTAAGCCACTCCCACAAAGGAGGCCACACCCATGGAGTAGGTTCGAACAATTTTTGAAACCCACCACTGATATATGTCTAAGTACTATTCCTATTGCTATCACCCAGCTGGCTTTCATGGCTAAGGCAAACTTGAATGTACAGTTCTCTTGCTTTCTAGCATGATGCCTTAACCACTAAACTGGCTCTCCACAATAATTGTGGGCCCCTGTGGCAATTGTGGGCAGGACAGATACAAAGCGAGTGATATAATTGTCTCTCTTTCTGACACACCTATTTTCCCCTTCTCGTAACATCCTTTTCTCTTCCTTGAAACCTTCTTCACTCTTTCTGATTTCTTTCCTAAGTTAAAAGGTGGAGAAGGTTGCTCTGGTTCAACATTCAATTGCCAGGAGGAGTATTTGAGATGAAGGACCATAGAAAATAAAATGTTGAAGGAACATGGAGTAGGGCCAAGGAATTTGAGTAGCCTTAAGATTGTAGCTTGGGCATCCCAACCTAGCTTTCTTTTTAGACTTGGGGGAGAGAGGAATTATGAAGCTGTAGCAGAACATTTAACCGAATCCTTTAGCAAAAGTTCTGAGGAAAGAATTGTTAATGAGTGAGTGTGCCATTTTGATTCCTCTGCCAGATGACTGAGAGTATGTTTATATGTAGATTTAACAACATAATGAGAAAGTGTTTCAACTGTGATTCACACTGATTTCACAGATGAAATATGGAATCATACCATAACAATGCAAATTTAAGTTGGAGCTTGTTAGTCATAATCCTTTGCTTGTTTCTTTTTTCTCTCTCTTTAAAACATCCACTTTTTTTGTTTGGTGTGATTTCGTTTTGTTTTATTTTAGAGTTTTTAAGTGACATCTTTCTATTGCATCCATTTTGATAGCAGGAGCCTTTAGGAGCAAAAGGGGAAATAATAAAAGTATCGCTCCAGTTTATATAAAGCTTCCATGGACATTTTGACTGATTCAAAACTCATCAATGAAGTTATTACTATTAGTATTATTACTAATAGTAATAATTGAAGAAATAAACTTCAAATTATTTAGGTCTACAAGTCATAAAGTTGCCAGGTTGGGCATCCCTGTTCTAGAGAGAAAGTGATGGCTTTGTGCCAACAGCAAATTATTCATGTGCATTTTGGAAAAACTTACATGAACACTAAAAAGAATGCAAATTTTTAAAAATGATGTGTAATAGTTCCACTTCACGATGTTCACATATTCCTAAAAAAAAATATTTTTTTCCAAAGAGGGCTGTGACCCACATGGAGAATCCCAAATGAACTAAGCAAGTGTCATTTTATGGTTCTTTTCCAACTGTTGCACCATCAGTTGTATATTTATCAAATTCACTTGGGTTCAAAATACATGGCAATTATCCAGCATTTATTTCTCACAGTGTTTATCAGGAAAGAAATCTGGAACAGGAAGAACAGATCAAAGGTCTGCATTAGGGGTAACTGGAAAACTTTAGACATCAACAAAAGTGTGGTGCTTTTAAAATAAAAAATAAAAAAGCAGAAATGCTTAACAAATAGAACCTAAAACAATAAAAACTTTGTCATGCTACTTACAAATGACTTCAGGAAGTTTGCTACTGTTATTGATTTCACTTTATCAGATGCAAAAATAACTAGAATGCAGTTTGTATAAGTTTTAATTGGACATGTATGTATAAGCCGATAGTTAGATGATAGCTAGCTAGATAGATAGATAGCTAGATAGATAGATAGGTTTATTTTAATAGTTGATAAAGCTGAATCTTTTTATATATTCCATGTTTATTCTCACTTTGACTTGTAGATCTACAGAAATTGCAATCTGTCATACAAACACAAGCACACACACACACACACACACACACAAACACACACACACACACCAGTTACAGCTCTAAGGTCTAATTAATGGTACCAAATGCAACACACTAAGCCAACAATGAGTAACTGGAAACTAATTTGATCAAGCAACTTTATAAATATCTATTAGAATATGGTTTCAGATATTCCCTCGTTTTAAATTGCTGTCAAGATTGTTTTCGAAAGTTACGTTTTTATGTATTTGACTCATTGACCATAATAAAATATGTGATGAACATGGAAATCTTTTGTTCTGCTATATTCAGTGACCTGAGCATCCCCAAAGACATATTCCACTCTTAGATCTGTTTTGAGAATTACCTATTAGCTCCACTGAAGACCTGGCATATCCCTAAAAGGAAAAAAAAATCTGACCTCACATGATGAATTAACTCATCTGACTGTCAGGAAGTGTAATATAATGTGGAAGCACTCATGGTGAGAAAATTACCACAAGGTCATCAGACCAAGGTCCATCTAGGATACTTCCAAGAAATCTTTGAGAATTAACTATTGAGAATTGAGAATTAATTCATGTTGGACCAGATTTTCCACTTACATCTTTTAGGGAACAAGTTGTGATTCTGAAATGTTCTGTCTCTAAAATGGAATGAAAAGGAACATCTGATAACCATTTAAAAGATACAGGCTCCATTTAGATTTCAAGAATGCTGGAGTTGGGAAACCACCCAACCTTAAAACTCTCCTGCCAATCCGATGCGAGAATCCAAATGAAAACACTTCGAATAATTTATCATTACTTTGAAGCCAACATAAAAAGGGGGATCTCACCTGCTTGGGTAATTGGTTCCAATAATCTTATGAAGAATTTTTCCTTAAATCAATAAAAACTGTCTTCTTGTAGCATAAATCCATTAATCCATATCTACACTTTGAAACAGCAGGGAACCAATTTTGATTTCCTTCTGTATGACAACCCTTGAGATATCTGGAAAGTATTACTGTGTAGGTGATCCTCAACTTACCATCATTCATTTAGTGGCTATTCAAAGTTATTCCACTGAAGTTTATGACTGGTCCTCGCCCATATGACCATCACAAAGTCCCTGGTCCTGTGATCAAAATTTGGCTGCTTGTAAATACATCGTAGATGTATTTACGATGGCTGTGCCAGGGCCATCTAATCACCATTTGTGACCTTCTCAGAGGGCTTCTGACAAGCTAAATCAATGGGTATATTAAGTTTGCTTAATGACCATGGAATAAGCTTAACAATCACAGCAGAAATGGTAAAATCATGTAGCAACCAGATTTTAAAGGTCAGAGGTTCTAGTCCCAATTGTGGTCATAAGCCAAGGACTATCTTTATTAAGCATATCCAGTCTCTCCTCAAAAAAACCTGGTTTCCATCTTGGCCATTTTGATTTTCTTGCAGTTGTTCGAGTCTCTACATTGTTGATGAAATGCGGAACCAAGAATTGTATATACCATAGTACACAAACTGGATTCTCACCTGTATAGAACACAGAGAACTATTGGTTTCTGCCTTGACATTTGGAAATATTTTATTTACTGCTCTTAGCAGCCATGCCATGCTGATGACTCATAGGCAACTTGAGAATAGCTAGAATTCCAAGACCGCTTATACAACAATTTAGATCATCCTCAGAGGCCTTACGTTCTCCTGATACCTGACGGTGACTTGGGCTGGGGAAATTATGCGGTGACTATTATCCTTTTCTTCTTGTAAAACCGTTTCTTACCAGCTCTGAAATATAGCTGATTTTGAATTGGTAAAATTGTTGAGATACAATACATCCTTGTTCATCTGGTATAGGTAAAAGTTCCCCTTGTACATAAGTGCTAATCGTTCCTGACTCTAGGGGGCAGGGCTCATCTCTGTTTAAAAGCCAAAGAGCCAGCGCTGTCTGAAGACGTCTCCGTGGTCATGTGGCCGGCATGACTAAACGCCGAAGGTGCACAAAACGCTGTTACCTTCCCACCAAAGGTGGTTTCTATTTTTCTACTTGCATTTTTACATACTTTCGAACTGCTAGTTTGACAGAAGCTGGGACAAGTAACGGGAGCTCATTCAGTTACGCGATACTAGGGATTCAAACTGCCTAACTGCTAACCTTTCTGATCGACAAGCTCAGCGTCTTAGCCACTCAGTCATCTGGTATAGTCACAGAATTAACATTAGTTTTACATGCCTGTTTACTTCTAGAACTATCTTTATTTTTGTTCCATAGCAGTTTCCAGCACATCCTTTACACCCAATTGGTTAGAATTCAGTTCTGCTATTTTCATAAATTATTGCATTAATTCATATAGACATACATCCAGTTATATAGGTACTTTTTGCTCTCTCTCCTTTAAATTCATTAGTGACTTATGAACACATCTTTGTAATCCCTAAACTAGTTTGCAGATTTGAGACTTCCCACTGAAGTCTTAACTAGGACTGATCCTACTTAGTCTTTGTGACCAGATTAAGGTGACTGGATATTGCCACCTGCAGTGACAAGCAGATAAATACGTAATCCAAAGATCATCTGGAGCAATATTATCCTTATTTCAATGTCACCTGATATTGTGATATCTTTATGCAGCTTTATTTTAGTCTACTGCAATTGTTTTGATTTTAATTAGATTTTTAAAACAATTTTCTCTTCAGGAAAGCGCCATGGGATGATGGCTGAACAGTGATATATGTATTTTAATATCAAAGATTGCAATAATTTAAAATAACAACTGTCATGGAGATTATAACATCGCCAAGCTTCTAATGAACCAGCATCTGGTCTGTATTTATTTTATGAGCCTCTTTTGGGGTTTTTATATCTTAAATAAAGAACATATCCAAAGCTTGTGAGCTTTTAAGGATTTGAAGGTGTTGTTCCCTCATGTGCAGCTGTAACCTCAATGAGACCAGGGGAAGAAAATGGAATCCCTATTCTCACCCTAATTATGCTTCATCATAACATGAGTGCTTTGAAATAGGCAAGGTTGAGATTTGCCTTAATGAATGACCGAAGTAGGTTCTAGTCTGGAACAATCTATAAGAGTATTCAAAATTTAAATTTACTTATACAACACAGCAGGGGTGGGTTGCTCCCGGCATTACTGCCGGTTCGGTGCGCATGCGCATTTGTACAAAAATAGGTCTGTCCATGTGCAAAATGTTAAAAAAAGGAAAACAAATTGTGCAATTACAATTGTTCTGCGCATGCACAGAACCGAAAATCAAGATGGTGGCCCTGTAGGAGAACCAGTTCAGTGGCATGGCAGGTCTGGGTCGCTGCCGGTTCCAGCGACCCAGGCCGCCAAACCACTACCGGTTCAGCCGAACTGGTCCGAACCAGTAGGAACCAACCTCTGTAACCCAGTAAGAGGAGTTCTACTGAATCGATCAAAAGTGTACTTTGGCCAATAGCTATTGACTATAGTCAATGCCTAGGATAACCAATCAGATGCTTTAGATTTGAAATTTACAGACAGGACAGTAGTCCATTCATTCCAGTGTCAGCCTTGGAGTCATTTTCCCCCTTAGCACTTTCAGGTCTGTCACGAGTCAAGCTGTGGGAATGGGAGGGGAAAGAGATAACTGGGAGATTGTAGCCATAATAAAATTCTTTCTTCTGAGAAACAAGAACTTTCCAACCCGGTGCAAGGAGGTGGGATCTTAGGTCACACAACCCTTGGACTGTGACCTGATTGGACCATGTGACAGACTACATGGGCAGGAGAAAGAAAAATTTGCTTTTAACTAGGGGGAAACCCGAGGGGGGGGTTTAGCATCAGGTTTCCCCAGATGTGCCAATATGACATGCCTAATATAGCAGCAGCAGGACAGAAAAAACCCTGGTTCCATGGTGGCACCCATTTTTCTTTTCCTCATCTTAACTAAGCGCACAAAAACCAGAATTCAGAATATTCAATAGTGTATTGTACATTTTTTTAATTAATGAATGACCTTATTTTTAAAAAAAATACAATCTCTTTGGCTACCTTATTTAATCATCTTTTATAGACCAGCAATGTCTATTGAAACAGATGTTAAATAACGCCAAAGAAATGTACAGACAAAATTATAAAAATCCCCAAAGGGAAAAAAAAACACTGGACTAGCATGAAGACAACTCAAATTTTAGAAAATTAGGAACAGAGCGAAAGAGCACTAATATTACATAGAATTGAGTAAAAAAGTTAAAAAGCAGTCCTATTTTACACAATAATCAGTTTTCCAAGAGAGTATCTGGTGGGTGTTTTTATTACAATGAGTAAAACTCTTTAAATCGCAGCTGCATGCTTTATTTGCTATGCATTTAAAAGTGTTTTGTTCGAGTACTTCCCATCAATTTGATTGGAAATTAGACATTTTTGCACTGTTGTTTCTCCCACAACTATATTCTAAATGTTGATACCTTAATCCAGGGGTCTCCAACCTTGGCAACTTTAAGCCTGAAGGACTTTAAAGCAAAGCTGGCTGGGGAATTCTGGGAGTTGAAGTCCGCTAGGCTTAAAGTTGCCAAGGTTGGAGACCCCTGCCTTAATCAGTATTCTAAGGTAGAGCTTCTGTTCCTAGTTTTGTCATTTTTGTTTAAATGCCGTTGCTCAGTTATGAGTCTAATTAGGGAGCGCAGTATAGATAGCAATTTTTTCCTGCCAAAGTAAACAATCCAACAGACTTGATTGTCAAAGGTTGCCATGTTCAAACAAGTTAAAATCATTTTTGAAAAAGGCTTAACATTAAAAACAGAAATCTTTTGAGTAAGCAACCATTCAAAGAGTTTAAAAAGCGATGGGACAGTTGAAACAGTTAAGGAATATAAAGGGGGAGGGGGGAAGAATTCTATAAATGTTTCAGGAAGCTCAAATTATGTCCTACAAAGTTTTACCAAGCATTAAGAGCTTTTTGAGAAGGTTGGGCATCTGGTTTTCGTTTAATTCCTACTTAACATCATGACAGCCATTTGAAGTTCAACATACATAGATATTAACGAGAATATGGAGGAACATTTTGATAAGATTCCTAAACCTTCATTCCTTTCCCCCTGAGTGTGATCACTCTGCCTCTGACCAACAGAAGAGCAACTTGGGATCTCGTCTAAGTTCTGATCTCCTGTGGCTTCTTGGTTTTGATCCTGAAGATCAAAGGCTCCCTCCATCCTAGGATCTTTTGCATCAGTCTGACAAAGAGGGCGAGTGAATGGACCGTCCACTGGCAGGGCTGTTGGAGAAAGTGAAAGGCTCCTTCTCTTTCTCCTTGTTGTCGTGCTTGTGTTTGTGCTTGTGTTTGTGCTTGTGCTTCTTCTTCTTCTTCTTGTGTTCATGGTGGTGGTGATGATGGTGCTCCCCATGCCTGGAAGAGCCAGACTCTTTAGCAAAACCAGCCAGAGAAGGCAGAGGTGCTGGCAACATGTTCGCCTCCAAGGAAGACTGTTCTTTACCTGAAGTTAAAAAAGGAAGATAGGTTCATTAAAAAAAAAAACCACTGAAAAGATTGAAAAGATGGAAGTTCTTCCCTCCTTGATACAACAATTGCTTTAACAACATCTTTACTATAGATTTATTTATATCCATGGTTTTACTATTTCAAAGCTTTTGCTACAATGCACTCTATCGATTTTTATAATGATTTTTAAAAATTGATTTATACAAACATCATTATAGAGTTATTAAAACTTTCTGTAAAACATGCCTAATCAAGAGACAGACATGTCATGGGGAGGGCACAGCTTGATTCTTCTGTATAGTCATTAGGCTTTTTGGCAATAAAAACAACATTTTCTTCTGGGTTGCCTTCTTGACTTCCTAATCTATCTTGTAAACCTGGTAGTTTCTCCTAGTAGAGATTTCCTGGTGGTCTCCCCATCCAAGTAGAAGCCCTCTTAGCAGTGTTCTTTCCAGTGGTGAAATTCATTTTTTTTTGCTACTGGTTCTGTGGGCGTGGCTTGGTGGGCGTGGCAGGGGAAGGATACTGCAAAATCTCCATTGCTACCTCACTCCAGGGAAAGGATACTGCAAAATCCCCATTCCCTCCCCATGTCTGGGAGAGGGATATCGCAAAATCTCCATTCCCACTGCACTCTGGGGCCAGCCAGAGGCGGTATTTGCCGGTTCTCCAAACTACTCAAAATTTCCGCTACAGGTTCTCCTGTCACAACCTGCTGAATTTCACCCCTGGTTCTTTCTATGGTTACTAAACAGTAAGAGCCCAAATATAACATAATGTCTCCGTTTCAACATGACAGGAACCCATAATTTGACACTGTGTGTAACTGGGAGTAAGCAAGCATTTTACAATCTGGTAAAAGGTGCCCATCAGGTCCAAGCCACCAAACTAGAGGAAGAACTAGATAAACTTTGTCAGCAGCTTCTTCACCATTACATCAGAATCCCTGTCCTCTTTTTCCCTGAAGAAGACCGATTCAATAAGTCATAAACAAAACCTAATTTGCCAGTCTGAGAGAAACAAGGATGTTAATTTAGTGCTAAACAAACCACGAATGAAGGCCTCCTGGCTTATTCACTGAGTTCCTCTCATAGGTCAAGAGAAGTGTCAAGAGAAATAGCAACAAACTTGGTTTTTTCCTGAAAAATAACAATTCCAATAAATCCAGACTATACCATTCACTATGATATCACATCAACTCTCTCGCAACCTGAAGCAAAAGTATTCAAATTCTGCAAGGATATGTACCCGCACCACCAAGATTCGCTGGATAAATTAAAGTAATAAACATGATGCAGTAACTGAATAGCCAGCATAGAAAGGAACACCCAAAACACACAAGATGAAGAGATGAGTAACAAATCATTTCCACTATATAACATGTTACGTGTCTACTGTAACATGTAAAAAGAGATGGGATAAAAGTCTCAATATTAATGTTAACGTTGCTTCTTGGAGTGTAAAACACGAATGGGGGAAGAGGCTGTGGAGAGAAAGATATACACAGCTGCTATTTCTTATACTTCATAAAGTTGCAGTCTGTAGAGCGAAAGAAGGAGGAGGGGTGGAGAGGGTGGGAGAGAGGATTGGAGGCAGGAGGAGAAGGAAGGGAGGGAATGTATTGGGAGAGAGGAGTGATAGAGGGGGAGGGGAAGTAGGAAGTAGAGGGGTATGTTGGAAGGAAGAATGAAAGTTGGAGGGGGGTGAAAGAGGGTGTATGGTGGGTCAAGGTGGTATATTGGGTTTGTATTTTGGGGGGTATTGTCTATAAAAGCGAGGGCTGTGTTTATTATTCAATGTTATATGCCCCGGTTATGCACAGTATACATGTGATTGTATGGAATGAAATGGAAATGGAAATAAACGTATTTTCAAACAAGAAAAAAAAAGTTGCAGTCTACAGAAAGAGATAACCAAGTTATTTGGTAAACTCTGCAATGATTCAATTGTATCCCAAATCCTAAAACTGTGGACTATTATTATCGCCTAGTAAAATAAAGGTCAGTTGCAGCTGGGATTATGGGGATAAGATGTTCTTAAACTTCAACCTGGAAAGATTTAAGAGCCGACTCCTGAATATGCTTATCTCTACCACTACACTTCTGTAATCTTGACTACAAGCCAAGCTGCATTTAATATACTTAAATACCGAATCAGCTTCTTCTTTCTATTACAATTGAAGCTTTGGTGACAACTTCTGGAGGGCTCCAGGAATGTCCTCCAAGGCTTTTGAAGAAGACATGCAATTTGGGGCCTTTTCCATCATTGTATTTCTCTTTTGCCACCCCTCTCTAGATTTCAGAATTTGCTCTCATTTCTGATTAGTTTGGGGACATTTGCAGCAAGATTTTGCTCCACCGTGACCAGGGATGGTAATGTTTTTGCTATGGGGTTAGCGTAGATTAGCAATTCTCCCTGGGCATCCCATGGATATTGTTTCTTCATGTTGCCGTTTCTATAATGTGCGGAATTTCTTGCCTTGTTCTATTCCCAGTCAAGCCTCTGACCACATAATTACAGCTTCTACATTACAGGCTTACGTTTTAATTACAAAGCTGTCCTCACTGGTGATTTGGGTACACACATCTGAGGCACGATAAACCATACCAGATTTTAGGCTCATTGCAAAACACAAGTATAGGACCAGATACAAAAGTACAAAATGAATTTTTCAGGCTGTCAAAACAGGAATGTAATGGAGTATACCAGAAAGGAAAAAAACAAGTAGATATACAATGTCAAATGCTCAAAGGTCTGTTAAATTTTTTAGCTGAAATTCAAGTTGTTGGAGAAATATTTGCGGTCCTTTTTTCTTTTGTCTGTCATAAATATCTTGTGCATTTTTTAAAAAAAGGTTGCGACTGTGAATGCAGAGATTTATTCAAAGAAAGTCTGCCTATATCCGCAGCCAAACTTAAACAAAATGTAGACCTACAAAACAGCACCATAATGGCTCTCAAACATCTTCTAAATCTATTAGAAGATAAATTTCTGAGATTTGTAGGCTTTTTTTCTACCTCAGGAAAAAGAAAATAGGCAAAGTATCAAAATCAAAAACGTGGAATTTAAATCCTCACATGCCTAAACATCTTGTGCTCACCAAGTTATGAGAAATCAGAAGTGCTCAAATAGTATCTCTGCAAGTTCATTAAGCTCAACACAAATATTAGAAAGGAAGATGAAAGGCACTTGCTATAAAACACACAAACTCTCTTATTAATTCCAGATCCTGAATTCACTTGCCAGCAGATTTTTTTCCCCCCAGATACCTCTACTAAAACTAACTCTCCATGTATGTTCTTTTTAGCTCTGGCTGTTTCCAGAATATCATTGTTTGTTTCACTTGTTTACCTGTATGCTTGTATTCAGTTGATTTTTGTGACCTTGCTATGAAATATAATAAAAGAGAGGAAAAAAGTAGAAATACAATAACAGTATGGAACAGAATAGAATACAGAATAGAATAACAGGCAACCTCATTTAAATGAGGCATTAGTAATTATTATTTTAGTTAATATTGATAAATGCTGGCTTTGAAAATTTGCTAGCAAGCAAATTTAGGGTTTGGATCAAATAAGAGTTAATCTTTAAGGCAGGTACATTTTATCCTTCTTCTAATATTTGAACTTAATTACTGGGATTCTGAAAGTATGGTCCCAGTAACATAAAAGTTATTGTTCTGGTGAAGACTGAGTTAGCATCAGAGCGGTAATCACTGTTAAGCCAATCGCACCCATGATAAACGGGGACAATTGTCCTGGCTACAGATAGTCCTTGATTTACAACCACCCACTGTTCAAAGTTACAATGGCACTAGAAAAAGTCATTTATGACACCGCACTTATAAATATCACAGCATCCCAATGGTCACATGATCAAACTTTGGCTCTTGGCAACATGCATGTAGGTACGATGGCTGCAACGTCCTTCAGTCATGTGATGGCCATTTCAACCTTCCTAGCCAACTTCTAACAAGTAAGGACAATGGGGGAAACAGTTCTGCTCAATGGCATGATTCATTCAACATCTGGAACTGTTTGCGTAACAACCATGGCTATATATATATAATAAAACCAGACCCAACTCACGTAGCAACACTTAACATCTTGACTTAGCAATGGAAATTCTGGCTTCATCTGTGCTACCTGTACTTATCACTGTTTTCCCTTCATTTCCCACTCTCAAATATACTTTGCTAAAGCATCAAATTTTAGCACCTAATTTTACAATATGTGTTGTGGCCTGCCAGCAGAGCTGGCAACAGATGCAGACAGTGAGGAAGTTGGGAAGGAGCATGGGCCAGTCCTGGAGTCTGGGGAAGGCTCTAATGAGGGCTCTGCGGCGGAGGCAGAGATGGGGCCAGGGCTGTCTTAACAGTTGTCAGCTGCTTTTGGAGTCAGACATCAGTGAGGCAGAAGAACAGCTGGAGCCTGTTCCCAGTGTGAGCATGCACAGAGTTGCTGGATGAAGGGAACAGCTAAGAAACAAGGATCGACTTGGGAGTAAGGCCACAGGGGGGACAGTGAATGGCCCCTCCCATAGGGGAATAAAAGGGGAGTGAAAAGGGAGTGGAGCTTGCAAGAGACAATGAGTTCATTCCTGCATTCTGGCCAAGTATTGCGGCGTCTGAAAGATATCGGCCTGGCCACTCTCCAAGCCTGATAAAGGTCAGTAATTGTGAAAGACTGTGGGCTAGGACTTTGCTGAAGAGGAATTCACTGTAAATTAAATAAAAGGGGTTTATCAGGATGAGGACTTGGCTTTGTGCTGCTGGGGAAGCCTAGGTCAGAACAATATAGATAGCCAGATCCGTAATTCTCTCTGGCTAAGGCGTGCTCTATGAGCTCTTCGTATTGTTGGGATACAATGCATTGGCTGTGCTCATTCTGCAGACTCTCAAGCAACGTCCTTTTCCTTGAATAACCAAAATGCCTTCCTTGGTAACTGACTGGAAGAACCACAAAGGGTGAGGTACCCACATTTGCTTTTGAAGTGATTACTAATACCCTTTGGAACAGAACACACATTTTGCTAGCTCTTCACTTGGCACCTTCTGTGGTTTTAAGTGTTCAGAAGCCAACATCATTATTAGTTTCACTGCAAAACAGATGTTTGGAATCGAGAAAGATGATCCTTTACTGAGAAGCTCCAAAGCGTCGCCTGGGCCTGAATGTGGACGTCACTACAAACTTCAACAAAAGAGAAGAAAAACGACGGAAGCTACCGTGTATCACACAGTGTCATAACTTATGGCTACTCTGCTTTAGCTCCCATCAGCCTTTCCACCCCAGCCAACAATTATTGGTGTTATTTGTAAAAAAAAAAAAAAGGGGGGGGGAGTTTTCATGGATTAAATACCCTTAAATCAGCCCTTATAGTTGATTTAACATGGTTCACCACTCCAACTACATTTTATATGTAGGTGTACAATTTTAGATCACGAACTTTTCCTGACCTCTTTAATGATCTTATATAATTGGGAAGAGAACCAGCTTGGTGTGGTGGTGAAGGCATCAGGCTAGAAACAAGAGGACTGTGAATTCTAGTCCCGCTTTTAAGTGTAAGTCAAGGAGCCGAGGTGGCGCAGTGGTTAAATGCAGCACTGCAGGCTACTTCAGCTGACTGCAGTTCTGCAGTTCGGCTGTTCAAATCTCACCGGCTCAGGGTTGACTCAGCCTTCCATCCTTCCGAGGTGGGTAAAATGAGGACCCGGATTGTTGTTGGGGGCAATATGCTGACTCTGTAAACCGCTTAGAGAGGGGTGAAAGCCCTATGAAGCGGTATATAAGTCTAACTGCTATTGCTATTGCTATTTTAGTAGGAAGCCAACTGAGTGACCTTGGGCCAGTCATTCTCTCTCAGCCCTAGGAAGGAGGCAATGACAAACCACTTCTGAGAACCTTCCTAAGAAAGCTACAGGGCAGGCAGTCCGGGCAGACGCCAAGAATCAGACACAACTGAATGGAAGGAAAGGAAAATTGATCAAGACAAATGCCTCTTGATGGCAACCACGATAATGTTAGAACAACTTAAAAAAAAAAGAATTCTCATAATGATTAGACTTTCTCCACCACTCCTTTTATTTAAAAAGACACTAATAATGGATCAAAAAACAAATATTAAGAAAGAGGCGCTATGATGCAATGGAATCTTGGATACAGATCCAAAGCAATGCAGATTCAGTCTGAATGGGCTGAGCTACAAAGCTTATTGCTCTATGTTTTATTTGCACACTTATCCTATCTTACAGAGTAGTTGCTAAATTGGGGAGGATGCACTCACAGGGAGGGGGAAAATGGAGTGAGTGAGAGAGAGAGAGAGACAGAAAGAGAGAGACAGACAGACATTAGGCCTGTACTCTGACCTGGGGGGGTTGAATAAAGCTATTATTTCTTAAACCAAAAATTGTAATCATATGTTAAGTAATATACTTTACAAAAACCCTTCGCAAGAACATACTCCATATTTTATCACATAGCACATTGGAAAGAAATGTTCCGATGTAATTGAAAAGCTAAACTTCAAACGAAGATGAGAATTCACTTCTGTTGTTTGGATTTTACTGGTCTCTGCAAGAGGGTGAATGACCCTACTGTTTTGAAGATTGAATAACAAATACAAGTCTGTTTTTCGTAGTGTAAGTCAAGTTTTGAATGACATCAGAGGGTGAAAAAGAGGCTGCATTGATGCTTTCAAAGCTACTATACTTAAGGCAAAAATATAATTAACATCTAACCGTGCTTATGTTTGTTTTTGAAGAATCGTAGATTTAGGTTGTGCAAAAAATTACTATTGTATACCAGATTATTTTCCCATTTTTTCCCCATTTTGTATACCAAGTCTTTTTTCCCCATTTTCAACTAACAAAAGTGAAAAGTTATGCTAATATATATTAATATTTCTGAAGACTATTTCCTCTGATTTAAAATTCTTTCTATGAATAAATTATAGAACAGTTTGGAAATCAATTAATACTGACAAACCTAAAATTGTTCAGAGAACCACACCCAATAATTCCAAACATTTTAACTTGAAATAAAATTATTAAATAACCAGCGTTTAGTTGAAATAACACTAGATCAAGGCCTATACACCTCATTTTAAAAAGAATAAACTTTTTGATTCAACCAATTAAGCTACTAGTTTATATTAATTCGCATATGAATAATACGTCTGAAGAAATGACTTTCTTTATATGGAGTAATAAGGCCTCTTAAAAGATGTATTTCTCCACATTAGGAGTGAAAATGCTACTGACACACTCCATATCCGTGTGCTTATCAATTAAGTATCAATAAATTAATTATTTAAAAACCAATTTGTTGAATTGATTAAGAGAACATTAGGCTTCAAACAGATATCCCAACGAAAGTCAAATAAGAAACGTCTGTTCCGATGGTTGTTCCAAAGATGCTGTTCTGAAAGGCAACTTAACTTTCTTGGTTTTTTTCTTTGAAAATGTTTCACTTCTTACCAAGAAGCTTCTTCGGTTCCTCTTCGGCTTTTGGGTTGAGAAGCAAAAATTTTTCATAGAAAAAAAAACCAGGAAAGTCCAGTTGTCTTTTGAAAAAAAGCATCTTTGGGGCAGCCATGACCTGGATGCTTGAGAATCTCCATGCCTGATGCTTGTTTCTCATAGAATTAGTGACCATTCCTTCAGCGACCATTTGAAATTATCCCAGTGTTTGAACTTAGGGCTATTGCAAAGCTCCTGTGGTCACCTAATTACAATCTGGGTGCTTGGCAACCTGCAATAATGGCCCATTGCCAAGTGCCTCATGATGTGAACACCATGTGCAATCTTCCCTGCCAAATACTACTTTATAAGGCCTTGGTAAGGCCACACTTGGAATATTTGCATTCAGTTTTGGTCACCACGATGTAGAAAAGATGTGGAGACTCTAGAAAGAGTGCAGAGAAGAGCAAGAAAGAGGATTAGGGGACTGGAGGATAAAACAGATGAAGAACAGTTGCAGGAACTGGGTATGCCTAGTTTAATGAAAAGAAGGACTAGGGGAGACGTGATAGCAGTCTTCCAATATCTCAGGGGCTGCCCCAAAGAAGAGGGAATCAATGCTATTCTCCAAAGCACCTGAGGGCAGAACAAGAAGCAATGCGTGGAAACTAATCAAGGAGAGAAGCAACTTAGAACTGAGGAGGAATTTCCTGACAATGAGAACAATTAATCAGTGGAACAGAAGTTGCCTCCAGAAGTTGTGAATGCCCCAACACTGGAAGTTTTTAAGAACATGTTGGATAGCCATTTGTGTGAAGTGGTATAGGTTTCCTGCCTAGGCAGGGGGTTGGACTAGAAGACCTCCAAGGTCCCTTCCAACTCTGTTATTCTATATTCTAATCACGAAAGAAAGTCAGAAAGTCAATGGGGAAGCCAGCAGGAAAGATTGGAGGCCACTGCCACCTGTCCAGAAGACTCTCCCTGGTTCCTGTGGGCTGCGAAAAAGAACTGTTGTTAAAATCAAGCAGAACATCCAATGAGATGTTCCGAACTTTCAAATGCAAAGTTTCCAATTATATCTTTAGTTATTCTTCTAAGGGTAGTACACCAGTTTCTAGCTCCTTTTTGTAGGTCTGAAAACAAGACACAGTTGGAAGCTTCTCCAATATCCAGTTGTGACTGAACAGCAACCAGAGGTAATTAACTGGTATAATTAAGGACTACTTATGAATGTAGGAGTTTCATGTACTTATCCCCAAATTTCTATAGATGATTGATAGATAGATAGATAGATAGATAGATAGATAGATAGATAGATAGATAGATAGATAGATAGAATCAAAGTATTCCAGAAGGTACAATATCCTATTTTAGAGAAAGGTCTTATTTTTAGAAGCAAAAAGTTATGTTGCAGAATTCAGTGATTGTTTAGAACAGATGTGATAGATTATTTTCCTGCTGTAGGTTTCTACCATAAGAGCCAAGTAGACTGAAAGATATAGAGGGGCAGCCATTTGCATCCCAATTCATTTGACACCAAACAATTCAGAGTGTGCAGCTGTTTCCTAGGATGGTCCCGGAGGTAACATCTGTTTATTTTCTGGCACAAATCTCCAGGAACTCTTGTTTATTACTTTATACCCCCCATTGGGCAGTATAAGAATAGCACAAAACAAGTATTATGAAATGTTAATAAACTGCTATAAATACTGATTGTATTCATAAGCCAACTTGATCCCCAGATAATACTAGTCATAAATAATTATCTGATGTTCTTCAGAATCTTTAATTTTTAGCAAATGTATTCTTTGGTCAAAATTCTTCAGGAAATAGCAATCAAAACTCCATTTTTAGCTCATATGCATTCTCTGTCCTTTTTTAGTTTTGTGTCCTATTTTTTGATTTGCAATAATCTATTGTCTGTCAACACAATAAGAAAATTGTCCCAACTCTACAAATTAACTGCTTCAATGATTTGGGCCAACATTTCTCAAACTATGACATTTATCCTCCCCATCGCCTAGGAAAGCACAAAATGTCTGAAAGAGGAAATAATCACAAGGATTGGCTGATCCCTGTCGGGTCACAACATCCAAAGCCACAACACAGCCCCAAATTTTTGTTGCTAAGTGAGACATTTGTTAAGTGCTTTTTGCCCCATTTTATGACTTTTACTGCCACATTTGTTAAGTGAATCACTGCAGTTGTGACACCATTGTTACGTGAATTTGGCTTTTCCGTTGATTTTGCTTGTCAAAAGATCACATGACCCTGGTATGCTGCAACCGTGATAAATATGAACCAGTTGGCACGTGCCTGAATTTTGATCATGTGACCATGGGGATGCTACAATAGTCGTACATTGAAAAACAGCCATAACCCATTTCTTTCAGTGCCATTGTAACTTTCAATGGTCACTACACGAACTATTTTAAGTCAAGGACTACCTGTAGTACATATTCTCTAGAATAGGAGTTTGTCTGCCCAAAGGACTTGTGATAACTAGCTCCAATAGGCCTTCTCCTCTTTCATTGAGCCCATAACTCAATAGATGTGCATAGGAAGAGGCTGAATTGTCTTCACCTTTACAGATGTTTGCTATTGAGGTAGAGAGGGAGAGGGGGAGAGAGAGGGAGAGAGAGGGAGAGAGGGAGGGAGGGAGAGTATATGCATCTATTGAAGACTGGAAACCCCTTTTCTGGAACTCCGCACTTTGATATAGGTCAAGGGCTAATCAATAAAGTAAAGTAAGGTTAAAATGTAATTATACTTGTATCTATGGTGAAATCAAAAGTCACTTCTTTTTAGCTTGTTTCATATCTTTTTTCCTTTTTTTCTTTCTAAACGTTTAGCTTTTTCTTTTTTCTTCCTTTCCTTTTTTAAGTTTGTATTCGTTCTTACTATTGCTAAAGCTTACAATAAAGATAGATGATAGATAGATAGATAGATAGATAGATGGATGGATGGATGGATGGATGGATGGATGGATGATGGATGGATGGATGGATGATAGGAAAAATGAAATAAAAAGCTGTTTTACAGCCTTGCTGATCCTGCAAGATTATTTTCTTGATCGTAGTAGAAAATGACAGAGATAATTTCAAAAGAACTGCCACAAGCATATAGTAATTAAACCTGTCTGTTGGATTACAGATAGCACTTCAGTGACTTTTCCACATTACAAGTTCTAAGACAATTTTCAAGTCTTGTCAAGGCAACTTAACATCATAAATGCCCAATTTTAGGAACATTTATCTCCATTTGCAAGTATGGACCTATTGGTACAAGAACTGCATTGAATTACCCTTTATGACGCTAACGATACTTCAATAAAATCCCCCCCCCAAAACCCCCACAAGCAGAGTTTGCCTTGTCTGTTAGGTTTTCAAACTCTTCCCGCTTCATCCCAATACAAGTTCCAGAACTTTAGCCCAAATATTTCTTTGAACTTTCACTTTCTGGAAATCTGCCATAAAGTTGCCATTTAGCAAGATGTAGAGTTTATGGACTTTGAGGATATTTGCCATGCAAATATAAAATTAAGATCTAAATCTCAGATGACAGAAAGGCTGAAAATTAAATGGCCATTGTATTATAAAGATCTCACATGGCTACAACTTACGGTGACCAAAAAAAAAAAAAAAAAGAGTTGTCCATGTACCTTGTTTTCCTGAAAATAAGACCTCCCCAGATAATAAGCGCAATCAGGCTTTTGAGTGCATGCACTAAAACAACCCCTCCCCTAAAATATTTCAACGCATGCGCAGCTGGTCCCCGCCATTTCCTGGAGGCGGAAAAGGGGGAACATGTCCCATGCACCCTGCATGCACCTGCTATCCATGTGGAACGGCCTTGCGGAGGCTGGCTCCTCCTGCAAACCCTAGCCACTGCGCCCATTGTGTTAGTGGTGGCAGCAAAAAGAGCGGTAGTCCCAGTGATGCTAGGGCTGGCAAGAGTGTGCCAGAAACAGAGACAGAACTTCCAGCCTTCTCTGGATCAGCTGATCCACGTGCCTAGTTTACGGGGCCTCTTGCACCTCAAAAATAATAATGCCTCCCTGAAAATAAGGCCAAGCCCTTATTTCAGAGGGGTCAAAAGAAAACAAGACCCTGTCTTATTTTCAGGGAAACACGGTACAGAGCTGTGCCTTAGACTTTCCAGAAGAAATCTGCTAAGTATCCCCAGCAAAATAAAACATCAATTGTTTTAAAAGAACCAAGTGAAGACAGTACATGACTATGTTAGAAAACTGGCTTCAGAACAGGAAAAACTCTAGTCATAGTTGGAAACATGTCAAATTTAAAGAAGTCATAAATATTCTAGAGGCCACTTTTGGGTCTTCAAGTCTTAACTCAACCCATTTGCAGATTATTCAGATGAGCTGCTGTCCTCTTTGTTATTTAAAAAAGAAAAAGAAGAAACTGAAATAACAGCTTCCGTCATCTTTGCAACCAAACAGTGCTGTGCCTGTACTAAAGCTACCAGATTTTGTTCTCAGCAAGGGGCTCAAAAACTATCCCTTTGTTATTTGAAAAATGGGAACGGTGCTTTAGAAGAATATGTCCAAGCAGTCCTTTGATTTTAATAAATGCCATATGGAAGCCATACAGCCAGTCAAACAAAAAAAAGCCATGATAAAGCAAGCCAAAATATTGGCCCACCCAGTTTGGTACTGCTTTGTCTTATCCGACATAGGTTCATTCGAGATTTTAAACAATGGCCATTGTTTCCAGTCCAGCTGACTTGCATTTTCTCTTCTGAGTTCATAGGATGTACCCTACCACTGTTAATCAGTTATGGCCTGATAAAGGGTCACTGTCTGAAAGGTTCCACCACAAAACCGCGGTAGACAATTGCGCGCTCGACAAAACCTCGTACGTGACGTCATCACAGCGCGACAAAAACATCGCACTGTGAGCGGTAAATTTAAAATTAAAGCGAAAACCTTACCGTAACCCCCACAAACCTAACCCTAAACCTAACCCTAACCCTTAACCTAACCCTAACCCTAAACCTAACCCTTAACCTAACCCTAAACCTAACCCTAACCCTTAACCTAACGCTAAACCTAACGGTAACCCTTAACCTAACGCTAAACCTAACCCTAACGCTTAACGTAACCCTAAACCTAACCCTAACCCTTAACCTAACCCTAACCCTAAACCTAACCCTTACCTTTATGTGAATCGGCTTGCTTTAATTTTATTTTAATTTTAATTTTATTTATTTTTTAATTTTTTTCGTCGCGCTGCTGATGACGTCAGGTACGCGCTTTCGTCGAGCGCGGTTTTGTCGACCGCGGTTTTGACGGGTCACGGTCTGAAATACAGCATCAGTTTGATCTAGTGGCTAAGACTCCAGGCTAGAAATCAGAAGACTGCGAGTTCTAGTCCTGCCTTAGATATGAAAGGCAGTTGAATGACTTTGGGCCAATCAAAAGGAGACTGTGAGTTCTAGTCTGGCTTTAGGCATGAAAGATGGCTGGGTGATTTTGGGTCAATCACGCTGTCTCATCCCAACCCATCTCAAAGTGTTGTTGTTGTGGGAAAAATAGGAGAAGGGGGAGCCTAAGGTATGTTTCCCACTTTGAGTTATTATAAAAAATAATAAAAGAAGGATCCTAAACAAAGATAATTAGAGGACTGGAGGCTAAAACATGAAGAATGGTCACAAGAACTGGGCATGTCTAGTTTAATGAAAAAAAGGACCAGGGGTGACATGATAGCAGTGTTCCAGTATCTCAGGGGCTGCCACAAAGAAGAGGGAGTCAAGCTATTCTCCAAAGCACCTGAGGGTAGGACAAGAAGCAATGGGTGGAAACTAATCACGGAGAGAAGCAACCTAGATCTAATGATTCATAAGTTGGGAAGCTCCAACATTGGAAGTTTTTAAGAAGAGATTTAATAGCCATTTGTCTGAAACGGTATAGGGTTTCCTGCCTAAGCAGGGGGTTGAACTTTAAGATCTCCAAGGTCCCTTCCAACTTTGTTATTCTGTTCTGTTCTGTTCTTTGTTCTATTCTAATGGGATTAAAAACAAACCATTTATTGTTTTCTGTTTGTATTTACAGCTTACAATTAAAAACAAAACATTACAGAAAAGATTATGTTAACCCATATTGAAACCCTCTTATGGCATTCTCGCTTATAAAATGGTCTGCCTATAGAAATGATTGGAACTGACAGATTTCCATCTTACTGTTTGAAATATGATCTCTGCTTTGGTCAACTCATGTCGATTTTGAAATCCTGAATCGACCACATTTGTTAAATAATGCTCCTCTCCCACAAGGAAGAGTTTCCCAGTTGAGTGAGAACAGTGGGAGATTTGGGACAAATTTTCCACATCTGTTACAATAGCCATTTGAAATGGGAGGCTTTTATTTTTATTTTTTTTAAGGCACAAGCTATTTTCCAGTACTATGCTTTCTAAGGGCTATTCAGGAATGGCCTGAAGATATGGCTCACTGAGAAAAACTGCAGCCTATTTGAAGTACATTTTAAGAAGGGAGATGCTCACATCTAATTAACTTTTCCTTCATGGTAAAGTCTGCCCTGAAAACCCTTAATACCGGCTATTAGATTTATTTACCTTACGTCTGATTTGCTTAAGGATGCACACAAAGCAGTTTAATCAGTTCATTATTTAGCTGGGCGCTGCTCTTATATTCTTCCTGACTACTAAAACTTTACTAATATGGTACTCAACAAATCCTTTTCAGAAGATCTATTACAGACAGTTGAAGGAGTTGATTGCTCTGCTTTTCCTTTAAACAATGGGATTTGCTGCCTTGGGGATCTAATTATCAGTATTCTACCTGGACCACAGGACTAAGGTCATATTGGTCAGATATACCATATTTTTCAGAGTATAAGACCCACCTTTTCCTCCCCAAAAAGAGGATCAACATCTGTGTGTGTCTTATACATTGAATACAGCATTTTTGGCCTCCCAAAACCCTGCCCCATGCATTCCATTTTTCGCAAAAAATGAACGCACGGAGGGTTTGGGAGGCCTGTAGAGTGCCCCTGGGGGCTGGGGAGGGCAAAAACAAGTGAAAAGGGGCCTGTTTTTTACAAAAACGGGGGTGTTTTTGTCCTCCCAAGCTCCCAGGAACTCTCTACAGGCCTCCCAAATTCTCTGCATACTCAGTGTTTTGCAAAAAATGGGCCTGTTTTGCAAAAAAAACCGGCCTGTTTTTTGCTCATTTTTGCCCTCCCAAGCCCCCAGGAGCATTCAACAGGCCTTCCACATCCTCTGCACAGCCCATTTTTGTGAAAAACAGGCCTGTTTTGCTTCTCAAACCCCTCATGCGTTGCATTTTTGCCCTCCCCGGCCCCCAGGAGCACTTTCACACAAAAAAAGGGGGCGTGCAGAGAGTTTAGGAGGCCTACAGAGTGTTCCTGGAGGTCGGAGAGGGCAAAAACTTTTTAAAAAAAATTTACCTCTTCAAAATGTTGGGTGTGTCTTATACGCCGGTGTGTCTTATACTCCCAAAAATACAGTACTTAAAAGAAGCCAATTATGGCCTATGCATCCTTAAAAAGTACCTAAATTTTCCACCAGTAGCATGTATTTGTATGTTAGAAGATGTCTGAAATGCTTTTTCAGTTTGTAAGGTGCCAAGTGTCTAATGAGTAGGAAGTGCACAAATATTTGTTTATTTTTCACCAATGAAGGCGTGTCCCAGGATAATGTTGCAGGATCCAATCTGGGTCGGTCACCGGGACTGGAGGTTTTGTCTTCCGAGCTTTCAGATTCGTGCTGGAGCCCATCTTCAGGGAATTTCTCTCTAGCAGAGTGTGTACTGTTCTTTGTGTGGTATTTATAGTGCCTGTTGTAAGTTGCTTTTTAGATGTTGATTGGAGTGTGTTGATGGCTGGCTTTTAAGTCAAGAGCTGTGGTTTGCTTGTGCTGTCCAGCACCCACCTTCTAAGTAGTTGATAGGCTGGTGGTATTGACTAACAAGGGGCCTGTTTCTCAGGTTTCAATAATTTCCCTGGCTGTTTTATGCCTGCTTGTCCAAAAATCTTACTAGCTTCAAAAATATGTTCTTGTTCATTGCAGTGTGAGGCTACCGATGAGTCTGGGTCTCCTCATCTGACTGCTCTCTTGTGTTCTTGCAATGCTTATTTTTATTCATCAAATTTAGGTACAGCCCACCTCATTACCTAAGTGACTTTTAATTGTAAGCAAACAAATAAATTGTCTCAAAGGTGCATTTTCAAAAGGCAACTGGACTTTGTTTTTTCCGTGAAGAGATTTCACTTCTCATCCAAGAAGCTTCTTTGGTTCTGACTGAATGGTGGAGAATGGAAGGATTTAAACTCCTTGCAACAATCTGGTCATTAGCACTCTTTCTGACAGTCATTGAGGCCACTTGGAGGTGTATTTCTGTCCTCAGGGTCACCTGAATAGTGCAAATGGATGTGGAGTCTTCTTGGAACTGCTGAAAGGACTGTGTTGTAAACAGGAGTAGCTGGTGTTGTATCCCTCCCTCTCTGTTGAGAGAGGGCTGTTTAATCTTAATGTAAGTGGCCTCTGACCCCCCTCAAACTAGAGGTCCTCTCTGTCCAGAAAATGGACTCTGCTCTCTTCAAAAGAATGACTTTTGTCTTTCGAATGCAGATGGACTGCTGAATCTTGTCTTAATGGGTTTGTTCTCCTATGTTGTCCCATGCATTTGTGATATGGTTCTCCCCACCCCCCCACCCCAAATGTACAAAAGTCCAACTAACTTTTCAAAAAGCACCTTTGGGACAACCATGACCTGGATGACTGAGAATTTCCACAGACAAGTAAATAAAGTGTACTTCTGCTGCACTGTAGATTCCAGAGGAGTACATTATAAATATCCTTTTAACCCAACTAGGACTAGTTTCATCATCATCTAAGCACAGGAAACACTTCCATCAATGTTCTTTCTTTATACATATGAAATGGACATTTAAAAGCATGGAGTAAGTCATGATCAGGAAAGACTGAAATGAATGACCATGTGAATATACTATATATATGAACATGGAAGAGCCGAGGTGGCGTAGTGGTTAGGGTGCAGTACTGCAGGCCACTTCAGCTGACTGTTATCTGCAGTTCAGTGGTTCTAATCTCACCGGCTCAAGGTTGACTCAGCCTTCCATCCTTCCGAGGTGGGTGAAATGAGGACCCAGACGGTGGGGGCGATATGCTGACTCTGTAAACCGCTTAGAGAGGGCTGAAAGCCCTATGAAGCGGTATATAAGTCTAACTGCTATTGCTATTGCTATGACCAAACCAGGGGTGGGATTCAATTTTTTTTACTATCTGTTCTGTGGGTGTGGCTTGAGGCTTGGTGGGCGTGGCAGGGGAAGGATACTGCAAAATCCCCATTCCCTCCTTATCAGCTGGGACTCGGGAAGCAGAGAATAGATGGTGTCAGGGCCAGTCAGAGGGGGTATTTACCGGTTCTCTGAACTACTCAAAATTTTCACTACCAGTTCTCCAGAACTGGTCAGAACCTGCTGAATACCACCTCCGGACCAAACCAATCCATTTTTTTAAGTACAGTTTTTGCGAGTGACTAATAAACATTTTTTTACCTTTTGGTAAACAAGAAATTACTGCCTTTTAAAATTAAAAATCAGAGTTTGGTAAATTTAAACATTAGAATTGGTTTTTTTTAATTATTATTATTGACTTTTATCCACTCAACACTAACCTGGTGTTGATGGTCTTTCCAGCATATTTAAATGATGGTAGATAAAAGCTTGACTGTCATGAACCGTGTCCATATCAATCTCTTCTTCTTCTTGGGAATTTGAAAACTGCAATATTAGAGAGAAAAAAACCAAAACCAAAACATAGATTAAAAGTACTAATCAGCAGCGAAAATATTTTTCCCTTTTCCCCATCTAATAATTATAATAAACAAGCCGGTTTAAAAAAACAAAAATCTTGGGTTTTTCCCCAAACAACCTAATTTCATTTACTGTCAATTTCTCCTAGAATGAGAACTATTTGTTTATGCTCCTGAAGATATGGCTATTAATACAAATGTAAAAATGCAGCAGATAATGGGTTACTCAGTTAGACCCTCTTGGTATTAGCAATTTCTTACTACTATGGGACAGATGAAGATATTAAACATAGTAGTGTCAAAAGCTAAAGCTCTTTCACTCTCTCCCTTGTTTTGGGGGTATCTTATGTATGTAGTCCATAAGTCAAAGAGTCTTCTATATAACACCCCTAGGGTTGTATGTTCCGTTAAGATACAGCCTGTTGTGCCTTAAAATGACCGTTGGCTTAACTGAATGGTCATTCTCTGGGCGCTGCTTGGAAAATCCAAGCATGGGGTTAAATTCAGTTAAATTCATGGGCTTCTACTGTACTGCTGTAACTCTGGAATGCCTCGAGCAATTTCAACCAAACCTGGTACACAGATGATTTACTCTCTGGAGAAAAATACTGTGGGGGTAAGACATCCCTAACACCCCTGTGTTCTGTTAAGATGTAGCCTGCTGTGCCTTTCAAAGGCTTCTACTATACAACCATAAATGGATTCTACTGTACAGCACAGTGGAGCTGCCATGGTATCGGCTTAATAGTACTCCACAAGGGGGTCCCCACTGGCAAGGGGGAAAAGCCAACATTAGAAATTATGTTTGGTCTGGACATTTTCCTCCAATAAATAAATATCGGGGCAATGCTGGACTAACAGCTAGTCATATGATAAGATACAAGCCATCTTTCAAAAGGGGCTGGATTTTTCTCCCCAGGCCAGTACAGAACCGTATAGTGATAAGTGATGTTTAAGATTGGAGTATGCACGGTTCTCCTGCTATCTACCATTGACTTACCCTTATTTTGAGCTTAACTTTGCTGTCTTCGGTCTTCTCAAGTATCTGTCCAGGTTCCAGTGGAGACCCAAGAGGTGTATCAGCTTTCCTCTTCAACCCCTGCTGATGTGGAAGGGGAAGGATGGACGTTTCCTTAATAAGGTGATCATCTTCCTTGAGAAGCAATTTTAAAAAAAATTAAATTTGTAAATATTAAAAGTGGTATAGCAAGAACATAAGCAACAATTCTAATCTATTGGGAACTGAACACAATACATTTGGGATCCTTCACAATATCAGCTGTAGGAGTCATTCTTGAGAACGCAAATGCAATTATTCCTACTGGATACAATGGAATGAGCTGTCATCCTCCCAAACCAGCCAAATCATAAATATGTTACTAAACAATGACAGACATTCCTTATTTTTTTTTAAATGGGCTATTAGGCCCCTAGGTGTACAAGATTACTAAGAGAATAGTGGGGGAAGAGAGCATGTTATTAATCATAAATTAATTATGACCAATGCCAAAACAAAGCTACCTTTATAAGTTGAGCTGTACAAGTAAGATTCTTAATACAGCCTGAAAGGACATGTTTTGCTAATAAAAAAAGGGATTTCAGCCTAGAGGAAAAAGCCAAAGCCACATTTGTTTACGCTTGTCAGAACTTGTCATGTGGCAATTTATCACCCAGGTTGATACCTTAAAATCTGTGCCATTGTTTATGGAGGCTTCCCTCTCCATGAGAGTCAAGCCTTCTATGGACAGGATGTAAGCACGGTGTTCACTTTTTCAAGCAACGCGGATGAGAAAAATTACAGCCTGATTAAATAAATGGCCTAAGGGGGAGAGTGGAGACAACCTTTGGCCAAGGGAAGCAGGCTGCAGTGAGATCAGGAGGAACAAGGGTTAAAAACAGAGACCACTGAAGGAAACTGAGCTGCTGAGCTGGTGAAAAAGGGAGTTCAGGGTGTGCAAGGAATGGGAGGGGGGTGGGATTTGCTTACTGTGCTTTGGAAGCCAACTATTTGACCCAGAGAGTTTGGATTGTTAGGAGGTTCCAGGCCATTTGCTCCGGGTTCAGGGATTATCGTCGGGTTCAGCACAGCTTTCTTTTCTTTGAGGTTAAGGACTAAGCCGAGCTCCGGCAGGGGCAAACAGGAAGGTCTGCTAAGACCAAACAGGGTGAAGTACAGGTCGACGGCACCACAGCGCAGCCTCCAGTCATGGCACGTACCTTGAGAAGCAGAGAGAGAGAGAGAAAACAAAGAGTCATCTTTACAGACATGATTGTTGTGGCCTGCCAGCAGAGCTGGCGGCAGACTCAGACTGTGAGGAAGTTGGGGAGGAACCTGGGCCAGTCCTGGAGTCTAGGGAAGGCTCTGATGAGGGCTCTGCGTCGGAGGCAGAGATGAAGTCAGGGCCGTCTGACAGTTATCAGCTGCCTTCGGAGTCGGAGATCAGTGTGGCAAAAGAACAGCTGGAGCCTGTTCCCGATGTCTGCATGTGCAGAGCTGCCAGGAGAAGGAAACAGCTAAGGAACAAGGGCCGACTTGCGAGTAAAGGCACAGGTGGACGGTGAATGGCCTTTCCAATAGGGCAAAAAAGATGAGCAAAAGGGGAGTGGAGTTTGCAGGAGACAATTAGTTCCTTTCGTGAATGTGAAGATTTGTTTGTGACTCTCAGAGATTCCTTGCCAAGTATTTTCTGGTACAGCATTGGAGTTTGGAAGATATCGGCCTGGCAGCTCTCCAACCTTGATAAGGTCTGTGGTTGTAAATTTACTCTTTGAAGACTGTTTGCCGGGACTGTGCTGGTTGCGAATGAGTGGAATTCACATTAGCCTAATAAAAAGGGGTTTTGTCAAGACAAGGAGTCTGCTTCCTGATTTTTGGAAGCCTATAGCAATAGCAATTAGACTTATATACCACTTCATAGGGCTTTCAGCCCTCTCTAAGCGGTTTACAGAGTCAGCATATTGCCCCCAACAACAATCCGGGTCCTCATTTTACCTACCTCGGAAGGATGGAAGGCTGAGTCAACCCTGAGCCGGTGAGATTTGAACAGCCGAATTGCAGAACTGCAGTCAGCTGAAGTAGCCTGCAGTGCTGCATTTAACCACTGCGCCACCTCGGCTCCTAGGCCCGCCTAGGTCAGAACAATGATGCCTTCCGCTGCAACATCCGCAGCAAGGCTAAAAAGCTCTCAGAACGGTATCAACTTCTCAGAAAGGTATCAACTAGAGGTGACTCTACAGGTAGTCCTGGGGTTATGACAGCCATTGGGACTGGGACTGCCATTGCTAAGCAGGAGGCTGTAAGGCGCAATTATTTCCCCATTTTTTTTATTTTTTTGAATAAAAAACAAAAAAAAATCATCCTCTATTACAAATTGTAGAAAGTGTCAATTGGTTACAAAGAGTTTTTGTGCATCTCTTCCACAGTCATCGCCTCTGATTCATATAAAATTATCTATTTTATATCACATATATTTATAAATATTGTTATCATCATACCTCATCCTTCATATGGCTATAGTTGTTTTAACGTCCCTTTATAACAAACATTCCAAAATTTAAAACAAAACCACATAGTGGCATTCCCTTATCTATTTTCAATATCATCTAACCACATTATACCTTTATAACACATTCAAAATAAAAAATTAATTATGTTCAGTAACAAATTTTTTAAAACCTTTTCTTAATCATTGTTTACAATTTATATACAATTTCCCTTTTATCCTGTCAATATAAATTATTACATTGTTATCATTATCAGTCATTTATTTAGCGATAGTTTGACTATGTTTAAGTTACTTTTCCCCCTTTTCCCCCCTTTTAAAAATTTATACCAAATTTCTTCTTGTCAAACCAATATATATGTGTACATTGTTATCATTATCAATTATTTACCTAACTTTATCATCACTACATTTTTAACATAATGCTCTAATTTTAACTAAATTTAACTAGTGTTTTATTATTAATTTTCATATCTCAAGCTGTGTCTTTCCAGTAATAGTGTAGTCCTATTTCTTTTGCCATTTCCTTAATCAAATTTGTTTGGACTTCTCTTCGCAGCTTGTTCCTTATTACATATCTTGTAACATCTCAAAACCCTCCATCAGCTTTCTTAAACAGTTTATCTTTGGTTATCAGTAGTGCTTTGGTCAAAATTTCTCTCCTTAAACCCATCCATTCTTCTCTTTTTTCTTCTTCTATATCTTGAAATCTGTAGTAAAATACCTTTCCATCTATCTTCCCTTTCCTTATTCCACTATTTCCATCTGCAATCACACTCAGTTCACTGTCAATATCCACGGTTATCTTGCCTCTTTGTTCATTTTTCCCCTTAGGTTTTTAGGACTCCAGCCTTCACTTTTTCCATTTGCTGAATATCTTCTATTGGCTGAGTATCTTCCATTTTTCCATCAGGTTTTGCCACATTAAAGTTTATATTTTCAATATTTTCCAATCTCTTCTCAATTCTCTCTGTTGTTTCCAATAATTTTTGAATTCTAGACATAATCTGTTGCAATGTTATGGTTTCTTTTTGAATTCGTGTCATCCTTCCAATTAATAAACACAGCCACTGTGGTTTAAAAACAAATCTTTGTTTTCACTTCTTTCTAGCTAGCAACAAACATCCAAAGGGCACCTGCGTAAGCAATCCATGCCCTTCTTTATAAGCAAGCTGAATCCTTTGAAGTGCAAGGTCAAAATGATCAAAGGGGAAAAAAGAAAAAGCAATGTTTCCAGGTCTCAACCTCCAACCTCCAAGTGGTAGTGTAACTTCTTTTCCCTCTCAGGATACTACCCTCTTTATATACCTTTTAAATCTTCTTTATGTTTCAAGCTTAGAAGAAATAAAGTTCTTAAATGAAACCAAATAAAAAGAAAAAATCCATCCCAACCAATATTGTAGAAGTAAAAAGTTTAATCCATAGATAAAAAAAGAAATAGGAGAAAATCCAAAACTTTCACTTTAAAAAGTAAAAAATATTCGCAAAACTTCTATCAATAGAAAAGAAATAAAAAAAGATAACACACTATCGAATTATGCTAATTCCACCGCTTATTTCCTTTTCTTTACCAATTTGATTTAACTTCAATCTTTTTGGGGCAGTCTTTTATAAAAATAAAATTTCCTCAGCAAATGGACAGTTTCTCTTTCTGCTTTTCCTCCCATTTCGGAGCTGTCCCAACTTCAGCAGCTTGAGGCAGTGCTTTTTGTCACCAGCTAGAAAAGATTCTCTTGGATCAATCGGGGATTTTGCGATGTCCCTGAGATCAGCAAGACATACTCTTCCCTGTCACCGTCTCTTCGGGATGGTTTAGGTCCAGATGGACTGTCCAGCAGCAAAAGTATCGACTGCGATCTCGGAGCCCCAAGATCGCACGTTGTGTCGTTGCGACGTCAGTTCCTTTCTTCCCCTGTAAGGCGCAATTTTGACTGACTGCACTGCTTGGCAATGATGATCCAACAAGTCATAACTCCAGGTTTGGGGCCATTTAAGGAAGCAGCAGAGGGAGTCCTACTCTGTAAGGAAGGAACGTAGGGGTACTGCAGAGGAGTGGGAGAAGCCCAGTACTGACCGCATATAAGATGGGAGAGGGGGGGTGCTGCGGTGTGGCACAAGCTCAGGAAGGCCAGTGAAGGAGGACACAGGATGCTTACAAGCAGAAAAAGGCTGGGAAGAGAGGGCATGGATGCTGGCAAATGCAGACGGGCCTAGGAAGGAGGGCACTGGTGGGTGCCTGCATGTATGAAAGTGCACAGAGGCCTAGGAAGGAGGGCACTGGTGGGTGCCTGCAAGCGCAGTGAGGGCCAGGAAATAGGGTGGTGTGTGTTTGTGTGCGTGCATGTTTGAGCACAGGGAGGTCCAGGTTGGCATTCTTGGGCTCATGCACATTAGCAAAGGATGGAAGAAGATTGAGGTGCATTTAAGTGACCAGAGGGGAGGGAGGAAAGTGCTGAACAAGTACATAGAGACCGACTAAGGACATAGCTAGTGGGTGCATGCATGTAGCAAGTGTGGTCTGTCCAAGCAAAGGTGTGTGTGTGTGTGTGTGTGTGTGTGTGTAAGAGTCATCCGATGCAACTTCCCTTTTTGGCTTCCCCACTGTGGTAAGACGGCAAAGGTTGCAAATAGTGATCACATGATTGTGGAACAACTGCAACTGGGCGTAAGTGAAAACTAGTTGACAAATGCTAGAATTTTGTTCATGGGACTGCGGGGAAACTGAAATGGCTGGAACTTCCAAGACTTACTACCAGACGCCTTTCATTCAGCACCCATTGCAACTTCAAACCGTTGCTGAACAAATAGCTGTAACTCAAGGACTGATACCATTTTGCAACAACAGGAATTCTGAGCAAACATCACCAAGAAATAACAATTAGCAACGTTGTTTTTACTTCTTACATTTAACTGATAAAAAGATTCATTGTATTTTTATTAAATACTTCCAACAAATGAACATTAAATGTATCAGCTACCGGTTACCAACTGCAGTTTAGGATTGGTGAATCTGCGGTCATAAAGTGAAATGCCATGTGACTGCACCTGACCTATGCCAGCTCCAGTTGCAGTTGTTAAGTGAATCACTGTGAGTCTTCAAGCACATCATGTGACAGTGGCTTGCAATTTCCCACTGGCTTCCCCACTAACATCTGCTTGTTGAAAGTCATAGGCTATCAGGGGCGCAAATGATACCCTTGTGATCACTGGGAGTTGCGACTATCCTAAATGCACGCCGGCTGCCAAGAGCACAAATCGTGTTCACATGACAGCAGGGATGCTGCAACAATTGCAGCTTTGAGGACCAATCACAAGTCTCTCATTTTCGACAATGTTGTAACTTCAAACAGTCGCTGAACAAGTGTTCAGTAAGTGAGGACTATATGTACAGTCTTACAATTTACACTGAAACAAGTTGAGATTATAAAAGGTCAATTCCTCTATATACCGTGTGTGGGAGTGTGCGCGCAAGCAGGGAGGCACAATTGTATGTGTGTGTATAATATTATAGATGTAAACCTATAGACATATGTTTATTAGTCATTAGCTTTAATGATTATAGATTTAGCAGCGTGCAAGGCCAAGAAAAGATATATTTATAGTATGGGAAGCAACAATATTTTGAAATATACAGTATATTTTAGCAAACAGTTTCCAGAAAAGAAGAAAAATAGCCAGAAAATGAAATTAAATGGGTGTGTCTCAAGCACAATTCAGCAAAGAGGAAAATTACAAGATAGTTTATTTATTTATTTATTTATTTATTTATTTATTTATTTATTTATTTATTTATTTATTTATATAGATATACACACACACAACTGTCACAAGATCCTGCAGCATATGATACTGTATGGACCCAAAGACCTTTTTGCCCTGATAAGAAAGCTAAAAACACAATGAAATGGAGCTCAACAGTTCTTGCCATCCAAAATTGAACGCATCTTCCAAAAGATAATAAACCAGAGGTTATTTCCTTTTGCTTTTCTTTCCAATTTATGATTCTACTGATTTCAACAGAGACAGGGAGGGGGGGGGGAACACAGTTCAAGTATTAATTTATTCATTCAGATAATGGTAACAATAAAAAGTATGCCATCTGAACTTTAAAACCAGTTGTGGAATATACTGATTGCCTTGGAAGCAGATATTTCAAGTATGAATATTCATTTAAGAACTTTAAAGTAATTCATTAGTTCTAGCTTTATTCTGGGAGGCAGTTTACATTCCCCTTAATATGGAATAACATGGTAAAGATCTGATTATTTCCAGAGGCCTTTCAAGAGAGTTTATCTTAATATAAAATTCTTACTGGTAATCTGGGACTTCACAATTGTTCTTTACAGAAAGTACAATTCAAATCCAAGGTCCACATGACTCACAGAGATTTGCTGCTAACCCTTCAAAAAAAAAATCAAGAATCTCTCTTCTATTATCACTCCTTTTGTTACGATAAGGTCAATAAGTTGAAAGACTAACTTTATGAGACAAATTTGCTTCGATAGTTTTTTTTTAATGCAAGAGAAAATCCAAACTGTTTTACTTCTTGAATTTGACTTTTAGCAAAGCCTTCCAAAAATTGCCACCCCAATTACTTAAGCTGCTACACAGCTGTAAACTTGCAAAAGGAAAAAGGTCACAAGATTCAAGTCGTATATAAATGTTCTGAAAATTGTTATAAACAATTGGTCAGGTGAAAATCAATTTTTACCCTCTTGGTAAGACAGGATCTGCTACATGAAAAAAAGAAAGAAAGGAAACCAGTGATAGAACTCTGGTGCAACATTTTTCTTCCCTAGAGTAGAGTAAAAAGAGCATCTTACTAGGAAAAGAATATCAATATTCCACTCAATGTTTTGCTTGCAAAAACTCTTATTTTTTTAAAAAAAAATCCAGAGCCTATATTTATATGTATGATTAATCTGAGGTTAAAAACCCCAAGGAGTTGTTATGTGAATAAATAGTGCTACTGAACACCACTTCCTGGGTGGGATGAATGTCAGGAAAAGACAGCCTTCATCATCAGAAGTATGTTTGGCCTCTATGGGAAGCAGGATGTTAGACCTCTGAAACCAGACGTGCTGTATAAACAGAAGGACCAACACCATCAATTTATCTAACTCTCAAGAAATTCTTAAACCCATTTAAAAGGCATCTAAGGAAGTAGCCATCAGTACAATTTGGGACAACAAATTAATATGCACTGTTAGATTCCTCCTGCTGCCAGACTCAATTCTATTCAAATTAATTTGAAACAAAGAGCATGTGTGTTAATGTGTAGGATGTAAATCCACAGACAACACGTGTGAAGGGCTGAAAAGAACAGCTTGCCCTCGGATGTTGTGGGAGCTTCATCACTTGAGACTTTCAAGAAGAGATTGGACTGCCATTTGTCAGAAATGGTGTAGGGTCTCCTGCTTGGGTGGGTGGGGGGGGGGTTGGACTAGATGACCTACAAGGTCCCTTCCAACTCTGTTAATCTGAAAAGGGGAGAACAGCCTCCTTCAGTTCTGCTGATGAACTGCGGTTCTATCATGAGAAAGTCTTAAGTGCATGAAAACTAACTTCCACTGCATCCTCAATTTGAACAAATTTGCTGAATATTATTTTTATGAACTTTCCCTCATTATATAAGAAGGATTCAGCATTTGATCACCTCGGGCACTGTCAATTACTGAAATTCTTATGTTAAGTCTTCCTAGGGAAAGCAGTAGATTTCATTGATGTGACATTTGTTTTCCAAAGTCAGCTGATTTTTGAAGAAGTCTATCCTAAGGATCAAAACTGAGCCACTAAGTTCATTAATACAAAAGGAAACCCAGCATACGACGGTGGTGATTTCTATTTATAGTATACTTAGAATAATGTTTTTTGCAGAACTGACTAAAAGACAAAGTCTATATTGGAGGAAATTGTGCAGAACTTAAGTCCAAATAAATTCCATTTGTGTGCTTTAGACTATAATGGCATACGGTAAATTCTGAACATACTGTATTTTTCAGACTATAAGATGCACCGGTGTATAAGACGCACTAGGATTTCGAAGAAGTAAGTAAGAAAAAATAGTTTTTGTCCTCTCCAGCTCGCAGGAGCACTCTGCAGACTTCAGCAGGGCTGGGGGAAGGCAAAAATGCCCCCATTTTTGCAAAAAACGGGTGGAAAATGGGCCGTTTTTTTTTGCAAAGACAGGATGCAGGGACAGAGCTACGAGAGGCCAAAAAATGGTTATATTTAGTGTATAAGATGCACCAACATTTCCACACACTTTTTGGGGGGCGGGCGGGGGAGGTGTGTCTTATACTCTGAAAAATACGGTATATAGGTCTGTATATCAATAGAGAATACCTGGGAAACATACGGTATACATACAGTAAATATAGGCAGTAAAAATACAGTACACATTGCCTTGAGTGCCATGCTAGAAAAGAAGAATGAATTTAATAAAAGAAGGCCTTCTAAAATCAGTAAGACTTAGGGATAAGCAAATTCAAGTGTAGGGATAGCCATCTAGTATACATAATGTACCAAAATAAATAATTTATGTTCTCTATAATAAAGGTTGTAAGTAATTAAGGAAAATATTTCACCTGAATTCATAAGCTTCCAGAGTTGATCGACCAAAGCTTCATTGCATAAAGGAGATTCCATGTTCTTGGTAAATGGTGGATTCTTTGTCAACATGTTTAATATTTTATGTCTAAAAGAAGACAAAAATCAACTTTTAATCCACACGAATTCTTGCAGGTTTTTATTTCTTGCACTTTCTCAAATTTTAGAGGAAGTCCTTAACTTTAATATTAGAGTCAAACTCACTCATTTGCATTCACAAAGCTTAGGAAATTACACCCTGTAAATTTGCCTAATCTTTAAAAAAAGAATATGTATGTATGTATGTATGTGTGTGTGTATATATATATATATGTATATATGTATATATGTATATATGTATATATGTATATATGTGTGTGTGTGTATATGTATATATATACATACATATACATACACACACACACACAGTATATATATATTCTTTTTCCCCTCATATATAATAATTCCTATGTCTTGAGAAACTAAGATCCCTTTACCCCTGAAAATAGGACTATGCTAATAGGATCCTGTATTTCCCCCCCCCCCCCAAAGGAAAGAGAATAGAGCAGCAGACTATATTTTTATAAATAGAAAAAGCAAAATCATTTGAGATATATAAATCAAAATGTTCTTTACTAACCAGGTGGCTAAAAATGAGCTATTGGAAAAGGAAATTTTACATTTAGGATATTATTTATATATAAAACTAGCTGATAATCCGGCGCTGCCAGAGTATTTATTTATCCCAAACCTCCTTCCATGAACGTTGCCGCAATTTCTAATGTTGGATTTTCTCCCTTACAAGAGGGACCCCTTGAGGAGTACTGTGAAGCCGTTACCATGGCAAATCCACAGCGCTGTACAGTAGAAGCCATTTTAAGGAACAACAAGCTGTATCTTAACAGAACATTCCCCTCCCCTGAGGGGTGTTCTGTCTGTCTGTCTGTCTGTCTGTCTGTATCTATCTATCTATCTATCTATCTATCTATCTATCTATCTATCTATCTATCTATCTATCTATCTATCTATCTATCATCTAATAGAAGATAAGCTGAAATCCTGCAATGTTGAGGGAAAAAAGGAGGCTAACCTGACATAGGGCACTGGATCAGTCTGGACCATGTTTAGCAGCCACTGCAGTTCCTCGTAACTTCGGTCAACTATAAGAATAAAAATACAGCCTGTTAAACACAATGGTCCATCTCACTCATCAGAAGAAATTAGAGAAACTTCCTTGGGGAAGAGGAAAGAAGCAGCTTACAATTTATTTATTTATTCCACAGACTGGGGGTTGGGGACCCCTGTTCTAGATCATATTTATGCAGAAAGACTGAAAATTCAAGAGTTCACAAATGTCTATGCAGATTCTTAGTCATCCAGGTCATGGTTCTCCCAAAGGTGCTTTTTTCAAGAGGCAACTGGACTTTCTTATTTTTTCTTTGAAGACGTTTCGCTTCTCAACCAAGAAGCCTCTTCAGCTCTGACTGGATTCTTCCCATTCGCCACCATCCAGTGAGAGCTGAAGAAGCTTCTTGGCTGAGAAACGAAACGTCTTCAAAGAAAAAAAAAAAAAACAAGAAAGTCCAATTGCCTCTTGAAAAAAGCACCTTTGGGACAAGAGTTCACTAACTTTTAAGCACCACTGTGCCACTTGTCTGATCTAGGAATATTGGCAGAAATGTTTAAGTTACAGACACGGGTATTGTTGTCACATCCATAACAGCAGTGAAATCTATAAAATTGCAGGAAGAGGTGATTTTCTCCATAGGCTGCCTGATTAACCTAGGGCTAACCTTTTTGCCGCATGCTGAAAGTGTGTACGCATGCAATAGCATGCACACCCATAATGCAATGCGTAAGTTACCCCTCTCGCGTGGTCCACCCCCATGCATGCGTGTGACACCCCCCCACATGCTCCCACATGCACCCCGCTCCCTGCGCGGGGAGAGGCTCTGCATACCACCTGGGCGCCATCAAGGACCCAGGGAATAGGATAAAAGAGACATCCTTCCCTGACTGCAGAGTCACAAAATTCCTGAAGGGTGGATGGGCTCCCTGTGTGCTCTAAAATACGATATGTGGTCAAAAGAACATGAAAGAAAACTGGGAACTGCTTTTGTTCACACACACACACACACACACACACACACACACACACACACACACACTATCCTCCCTACCTTTTGTATAGTCAACAACCGCTTCCAAAGCCGCTATTCGAATATCTACAAAATGCCCATATTCTGCATAAGATTTAAAGACAGCAGGATCGCTTGGAACGTGCCCATTCTTCTGCAGGATCCGAATTGCATTCAAACAGCTGTGAAGGAAAGATACAGGGGTGGGGTGGGGGGAAGAATCCAAATTTAAATGTAAAATCCAAATGTATAGCCACTGGAAGTAAAAAAAGCAAAAACGTATTTTGGTCTGATCAAAACAAACTGAAGAGCATCATAATTTCTGAACTATGGAAAATTCACCGTAGGTAGTCCTCAGTTTACAATGGCAGACGGTACCGGAAATTTTGTCTCTTAAGTGGTATGTTAATAAAGCACAACTGCATTGCTTAGCTTAACGGTGGCAACGCCTGCAGTCCTGGTTGTTGTCATTAAGCAAATCCCACAATCATTAAGCGAGGCAGCTTTCTGGCGGCTTCCTATAACCAAAGTCAATGGGGAACCTGTCAGGAAGTTGCAAGTGCCAGGCTAGCAGGGAATGTAAGCAGGGAAGTAAGAGGTTGCTATCAATGGGCAAAGGAGCAAGGGGCTATTCAGAAGGGGAGGATTGGCAGGGTGGCACAAGTCAGGGTATGAGAGGTAGGGTGGGGCTCATGAGTATAAGGAGGCGGAATGGATTGGGTGTGCACAAGAAGTGCAGAACATGACAGGCGTGTAAATAGATGTGCAAGAGGCATGGCATGGATTGAGTGGGTGGGTGGGTGTATGAAAGGCCAGTGCAGTATGAGTGCTAAGAGACTGGGGGAGAATGCACGGATGGGGAAGACTTATCCCAGTAACTTTCAATCTACTGTATTTTTCAGAGTATAAGACGCACCTTTTTTCTCAAAAAAAGGGGGGGGGCTGAAAATCTGGGTGCGTCTTATACATCGAATACAGCATTTTTTTGCCACCCAAAGCCCCACCCCTTCACCAAAATGGCCATGCAGAGCCTTATGGAGGCTTTCAGAGAGCTGCTGGGGGATGGGGAGGACAGAAATGAGCAAAAATGGGCTGTTTTTTGCCCCCCCCTCATCCCCAGCAGCACTCTATAAGCCTCCATAAGGCTATGCATGCAAATTTTTTGACAAAAAAATGGGCCGTTTTTTGCTCATTTCCCCCCACCATCAACACTCTGCAAGCCCCCCCCCCAAGGCTATTCATGCCTTTTATTTTTTTAAAAACCAGGCCCATTTTCGCAAAACAACCGGGCCATTTTGGGGAGGTTTGCAGAGTGCAAAAACTCCCCCCCCCATTTCGGAAAGCTCTTTATTTAGAGTGATTGATGAGAATTACATTGATCAAGTGCTGTGCCAGCAGAAACAAAGCCTTAGGTGCTGCAGGTTGTCACTGATTTCCTTCTCCAGCACAGGGATAAATACACCTGGACACGTCTACCTACCTACCTACCTACTCTCTCTCTCTCTCCCTACCTACTGTATTTCTCTCTCTCTCTCCCTCTACCTATCTTCCTACCTACTGTCTCTCTCTCCCTACCTACCTACTGTATTTCTCTCTCTCTCTCTCCCTCTATCTACCTACCTACTCTTTCTCTCTCTCTACCTACCTACTCTATTTCTCTCTCTCCATCTACCTACCTACCTTTTCTCTCTCTCCCTACCTACCTACTCTATTTCTCTCTCTATCCCTCTATCTACCTACCTACCTATTCTCTCCCTCTACCTACCTACTGTATTTCTCTCTATATCCCTCTATCTACCTACCTGCTTTTTAAAAATTTGCCTCTTCAAAACCTTGGTGCATCTTATATTCCGGTGCATCTTATACTCTGAAAAATATGGTACTTTCCCTTTAGATTTCTGGGGAAGGCAGCAGGAAAGGTTGCAAATAGTGATCAGATCATCAGGGAGGCTAAAACTGGTCGTAAGTGTAATCTGGCAATCGCCCAGATCCCAAATACATGACCACAGGGGGGTGCTGATGTAGCCAGAACTCCTAGGACCAATCATAACCAACATTCGTTCAGCGCCATTGTAACTTGAAAAAGTTGAGAAATGGTCATAGGTCGATGATTACCTATAATTTATTCTTCAAGTTTTCTCTAGTATAATGTTATAGAAGTGTGATGTTAATAAAAAGACTTCTTATTAAGAAACATAAAAGCAATTTAATATTTTCACTGTGTTATCCAATGCAGCATAGACTCATTTATAGTATGAAACACTTTGTAAACAAATGATGGAAATAACCTTATATCAAGAATCTTAGCTACTGTAGCTTTTTATTTTTATCTTTCCTCTTTGTGTCCCCATGCATGAGATTCCCCTCCTGATCTAGGCTTGTCAAGAGACTGTTTTGTGTCACAAACAGCTTGGACTGAAACGTGTTTCACAACTGTACAGGTCTCTGCTTAAAACACCCTTAACTGACTGTCATAAATTGTAATCTTTAGCTTCTACCACACCTTATGTAGAAAATAATCTTAAGGAGCTACAGTACAAATGTTTTTAATAATGCTTGTTGGTTATTTTTCTCAAGAAAGTTTTTTTCCCCTGAAAAAAAATTCTAGTTACCTATTAAATCTCTTCTTTGGCTTGTGCATTTACTGATAAAAATCAGAACATTGTTAAAAGCGCCTTAGTGCAAGATCTGAGTGACTGAATCAAGATTACAAAGTTAAAGGGAGGGAGGGAGAAAGAGGGAATTCATCTAACTTTCTTTCATATTTAGATTTTCAGAAAATCATATTTCTGTATCATACCTGACTGTAATTGTGTGTCTGTAACTGGGGAGCAGTTTTTCCATGTTTAAGAATCGGGTGATCTCTTCAAGAATAAGGCGTACATCAGGATTTAAATTGTCCAAAGTCCGAGCTTCATTGTTCACACTGACTGCAGGAGTTACAGAGTTTGCTAGGGCATCAATCAGTTCCGCACGGTAATAGTTGTCTGAAAACTAAAGTCAAAGAGTGAAATTTATTAAGAGGCAATGCAGAGTATTACAAAGAAAAGCATCTGCCGGACACATTCCATTAAACTGGCTGCTCTAATCAAGGAAACAAAGCATCAGCACAGATTAAACCCCAATGTCCAAATTGGATTTATGCACAAAGAAACTGCTTACGGGCTGAACCCAAAGAACTTACTTATTTGTTTTATACCCTATATCCTTGAAATTGGCTGATACTAAAAATGCACGCAATAAAAAGCTGCAACAATTTTATGGCAACAATAAATTGCAATAGTAACGCTATACGATAGATAATATGCAATAGTAACACTAGATGATTTGAACTAGCAGTTACAAAGATAAAAGGAAACCCCAAAGCTTTACTAATAGGAAAGGCGTCAACTAAAGAATATAAAAAAGGAAATCTTCCCCAAAAGAACATTCAATAGGTTTCACACATTGCTTATACAGGCATATGACCATCTTCTTTTCAAACTTCTCCAGAGAACTCTTACCTGGACAGGGCAGATCCTGCTTAAATTGTGAACCAATCCTAAAGTTTCCACACCCCTAAATAATTTGGCTAAAGATCTAGGCACCTTTTCTTATTTTCTCTGTCTTGTATTTGCAACTTATTGTTTCCCGCATTCATACCTTTGGGAATGCTCTGCAACATACACAAATACCCAGGAACTTTCCTAAGAGCTCCTTCCGTCCTTTAAACAACCAAACACTTCATTGTATTCAATCTTGAATCCAGTCCCCAATTTTAATTCTTGAAGTTATTTAAAGATCCTTGACTTTGGCCAAAAAGTCCCAAAGTCAAGGATATTTTTAGCCATGGAACCCAGTGTGGAAACTTCCTAATGTGTAAATCTAAGAATCAGGTGTTTTGGATCTCAAATCCCTTACTAGTTATCTTTATCATCTACTTGTCCTGTCTTGGTGTCTAGACTTTGATTCCAGACTCAGAACCTAGGAAAAGTTTGATGTTTGTCAGTTTTCTGCAGTCTGGGTACACTACAAGTCTGCAAAGTTCAAATGCCAGTAATGGCTGACTGGCTAAGGAAGTTTGTGAATTGTTGTACACACCACTTGGAAGGTGCTGTAACTGAAAAGGACTGGGAGACCAATAAAGGAGAGTATTTATAGCTCAGGATTGAAATGAGAGGTTCGTGGTGCTCTCTGAGTTTGGTTGTTTTCTTACAGATGTTCTTACAGATGTCTCATTCTCCAAACTAGGTAACATCATCAGGACTAGTCAATGCACCGCTAATCTGTGCATAATCACCAAAGGCCTCTCACGATTGGATGAGTCTCTCCACGCTAAGTTCTATTTCTTCAATCAGAATATTTTGCCCCAGGATTTCTAAGGCTTGCAATCTAACTGTAATTTGGACTGCTTAGCCGTTGCAGCCAAGCCTAGAGCAGGAGGATATCACAAAGGTGTAACAGTACCTGGTTGGATTAGTGAAATGCATCTACAAAAAGTCACTTTTAAAGAACACTCAGAAAGAGAACAATTAACTGGCTTTAGGCACCAAGAGCTCCATACCACCTATGCCAGTGATGGCTAACCTTTTCTGGACCGAGTGCCCAAAGCATGTGCATGCCCGAACCCCCCCCCCAAATGAAATGTTTGTGGCCCTGTGCATGTGCCCCATGCATATGCTCCCGTCTCCCAGACATGCATTCCGTCCCCCACGCATGCGTGCATGTGCCCCGGTCCGGCACAGCAGAGACCCAAAGGCTAGCTGGCCGCCGGGAGGTGTGTGCGCATACATGGCAGAGCTGAGCTGGGGCGATAGCTGGTGTGCCCACAGAGAGGGCGCTGCATGCCACCTCTGGCACGCATGCCATAGGTTTGCCATCACGGACCTATGCTATGGGTCCTGCACTGGATGCTAACTCAAAGTGTTAATGGCCTTACTTCTTGATTGCTTGTTGCTACTTGGAAATTACCGGGCCATTTATGACCTTTTAACTCTGAACTTTGGCTAAACGTATTTCCCCTCCTAGAGGTATCTACGTTCTCATTTTCTTGAAGCTCGACATTCCATCTACCCCATGCATCCCACGCCTGTGCAAAAGATCCTGTTGTTCCTGCATTCAGTGTTATGTGTATACAAAATCTGTGCGCACCTGCGCATATATTATACTGTAAATAACTATCTCTTCCAATCAAATTCTGTCTAGCTTGCATTTCATCCTGAAAGGAGGTGAGGAACATCCCCAACCTATGTGAGATGAAGGGAATGGGGACCAAAAATGGCCCTCCTTGATGGTAGCCTTCACGTTATGAAGCAACTTTACCCTTTGGGGTCCCCCAATCTACTAGACTTTTGTAAAACAGTTAAGATAAGCTTAGTGGCTAATCGGAGTTATGAACTGCCTTTCTGTCATGATCTATTTTTATGACTTTGCGTTTTATTTACTGCATTTCTATTTGTTGATGCCTGAGAATAGTTTTGATATACAGCGGATAAGAATTGTATACATTTTTCCATAAATAAATAAGTCATGGTCACTTATATGTTCCACAAAAATAAGCATTCGTCTGCCTTGTAATTGTCCTGTAACATAAAATCAAGAGAGTCATGAGGTTAAAAAAAAAAAGTCTGTTAATTTAAACAACTTCTTACCTTGTTTTTTCTGTTGTCATTGTATTTGATCAAGTCTAAAATGAACATTAAAACCTCCTTAGGACACAGATTGTGAACATCTCTCAGCAAGGCCATTGCAACTGGCATTGTCTGTGGGGAGGGGGAAGTAATTGTTACAGTTCAAATTTTAGTTAAATCATAAGATTGTACAACTTCATTCTGCCTTCCACATGGTATTTGTTATTTGATTTCCCTCCCCAATAGTAAGATTAGTGTCCTACAAAATCCCCAAATAAAATTACTCCTGTCTCATAGTCCCCATTCTGAAGAAGCACAGGTGTGAGACTACATTTGAAAGCAGATTCTTCCTTGAGTACACTATTTACCGATATTGGCCAGGCAGATGGATTACTATTTCCTGATAAACAAAATATTTTCGGAAACGGAAGATTTGTACACCTATTATAGCTTTTTTTCTGGTATTTGTCCAATTGTACAATTGCTATTGCTAAATGAAATGTATTAACTAAATTGTCCATGGTACAAATATAGCAATATATTCCACCCCTGCTTCCCAGTTTACAGCAGGAAATGATAAAGAACACTAACCATGCAATTAAGCAGCTACGAGAATGTACCAAATTAAAGATAAAGGTTCCCCTTGCATATATGTGTTAATTGTTCTTGATTCTAGGGGGAGGTCCTCATCTCCGTTTCAAAGCTGACGAGCCAGTGCTGTCCGAAGACATCTCCATGGTCATGTGGCCGGCATGACTAAATGCCAAAGGTGCATGGAATGCTGTTACCTTCCCACCCAAAAGGTGCTCCCTATTTTTATGCTTGCATTTTTACATGCTTTCGAACTGCTCGGTTGGCAGAAGCTGGGAGAAGTAATGGGAGCTCACTCCGTTATGCGGTGCTAGGGATTCAAACCGCCAAACTGCTGATCTTTCTGATCAACAAGCTCAGCGTCTTAGCCACTGAGCCATTCTTACCAAATTAGCCAAGTACCAAAACGTCGGATACAAACCACAAACAAGTTGTCCAAACGTATCTAATTAAATGCATTTCTGCTTACCTTTGGGCAGACAATTTAATAAATCAATAATTACCATTTTTCCCAAAGGATATTTTGCTTTTCATTGCAAAGAAATGCTATCCCTTATGATGATAACAAATGTATCACAAATAACAGCAATTGCTTTTCTTTTTCCCCTCATGTTATTGAAATCCACTCTTGAACCAAACTCTACAGTGGAAAGCTGCTATGTTCAGAAAATCAAGTAAGATGATAAATTCCTTTTTTGGTGGTTATTTTTTTACCTTTTGCAGAAAGTAGCTCTGAAAGTTCATGAAGTTATTGGTTTTCACAATATTTGGACAACTTTTACAACAGAACATTCGAGTGAAGAGAGACTTCATGGCTGGTGGTCCTGTCCATGTACTCACCATGAAATTTGCAATCTGTATAATTAAGAGAGAGAAAAAGAAGCCACATTACTAACAACGTTGCAAAGCTTGGTCTATTGCTAGCTCTGAGTGCCAACTTCTCTTTTCATCGTATTTTATTTCCAGCTTGTGGGAAAAAGAAAATTTAAGAGGTTTTTGTAAATGAATATTCCTTATTGTTTGAAGGGTGAATAGCCTTTCAATTAGCATTTTTCGTATCTTCCCACTCTCACATTTGCCAGCTAAATAATTCATGTGTATCCAACATGGAATCCTTGAACGTGAAGGCGCAGGGAGGAGAGCGAGATTGTACCATTAGTTAAAAGCACTGATGTCCCAAAGGTGCTTTTTCAAGAGGCAACTGGACTTTCTGGTTTTTCTTTGAAGACGTTTCGTTTCTCATCCAAGAAGCTTCTTCAGCTCTGACTCCCCGCCATCCAGAGCTGAAGAAGCTTCTTGGATGAGAAGCGAAACATCTTCAAAGAAAAACCAGAAAGGCCCGTTGCCGCTTAAAAAAATAACATTGGGACAACCATGACCTGGATGACTGAGAATCTCCATAGACCTAAAGCCTTTCAATGCATGCAAAAGGTTTTGCATTTATGTATGCAATCATCAAGGATGTAGTAGTCTCAAAGGTGCGTTTTCAAATCGCAAAAGCTGAGCCCGGGACACTGCAACCATGATAAATACATGCAAGTTGCCAAGATTTTGATCGCGTGACTATGGGGATGATGCCACGGTCGCTAAGTATGAAAAATGGTCATAAATCACTTTTTTCAGTGCCGTTGTAACTTTGAACAGTCACTAAATGAATGTTGTAAGTCGAAAACTACCCACAGAGAGGTGAGAAACTATCCATGCATTAGGTAGCGTATTTATAGATTTGGTTTACAAATTATGTTCAGACCCCAAGGATAATATTGGAAATGACAAAGAAACTGCCAGCCATGTGCTGCCTGATATATTTTTGGGGGGCTAGGTCATGCCATGTCTTGTGGGATAAATATTGAGCTGCTTCATTCTTGTCTGTGCAAATTTTCAGCCATCCAAGTCATGGTTGTCTCAAAGGTGCTTTTTTCAAAAGGCAACTGGACTATTTTTTTTCCCTTGAGGAAGAAGATGTCTTGCTTCTCATCCAAGAAACTTCATCGGTTCTGGCAGGATGGTGGTGGGCTATGGAAGGATTAGTTTTGACAGGATTGGGGGAGATAATTTCACAGAGCTAATCCCTCCATAGCCCCCTCCATCCTGCTAGAAACAATGAAGCTTCTTAGATGAGAAGTGAAACGTCTTCTTCTTCTTCTTCCTCAAGGAAAAATACAGTCCAAGTTGCCTTTTGAAAAAGCACCCTTGAGACATGATGACCTAGATGACTGAGAATCTCCACAGACAAAAATAAAACAGCTCAAAATTTATTCCACATAACATGGCGTGACCAGCAAAAAAATACCGTACTTTTCGGAGTATAAGACGCACCTTAGTTATTGGGGAGAAAAATAGGGGGGAAAAAATTCTGCCTACCAGGTATTCATCTCGCTAACATCCTTAAGTCTGGTCAGCTCCAGCACATACGTTTGCTGGTTTTGAGCGCATGTGCGCACGCTTTATATCCCCTGGTTAGGGATAAAAAACAGCTTCTAAAGCACAGCTGATATTTCAAGAGAGAAGCAATGAGAAAAGCAGGAGAAGCGCAGAAGATGGCTTCACTCGCTAGCGCCTCATTAGGGCTGAAAAACAACTTCTAAAGCACAGCTGATCATTGGAGAGAGAAGCAATAAGAAAAGCAGGGGAAGCGTGGAAGATCGCTTCACTCGCTAGCGCCTCATTAGGGCTGAAAAACAGCTTCGAAAGCACAGCTGATCATTGGAGAGAGAAGCAATAAGAAAAGCAGGGGAAGCGTGGAAGATTGCTTCACTCGCTAGCGCCTCATTAGGGCTGAAAAACAGCTTTGAAAGCACAGCTGATCATTGGAGAGAGAAGCAATAAGAAAAGCAGGGGAAGCATGGAAGATCGCTTCACTCCCTAGCACCTCATTAGGGCTGAAAAACAGCTTTGAAAGCACAGCTGATCATTGGAGAGAGAAGCAATAAGAAAAGCAGGGGAAGCATGGAAGATCGCTTCACTCGCTAGCACCTCATTAGGGCTGAAAAAAAGCTTTTTAAAAAAAGCTACATTCGGAGTATAAGACGCACCAAAATTGTCAGCCTCTTTTTGGGGGGGGGAGTCGGGGGGGGGGGGGTGGAGTGCATCTTATACTCCGAAAAATACAGTATATATATCAAGCAACACATGGCTGGCAGCTTCTTTGTCATTTCAAATATTGTCACTGAGTAATCCTTGGGGTTTGAACATAATTTGTAAACCAAATCTATAAATACGCTCCTTAAAGCATGGATAGTTTCTCACCCCTCTGTGGGTAGTTTTCAACTTACAACCGTTCACTTAGTGACTGTTCAAAGTTACAACGGCACTGAAAAAAGTGATTTATGACTGTTTTTCACACGTAACAACCGTTGCAGCATCCCCATAGTCAAGTGGTCAAAAAATTGGCAACTGGCCTGTATTTATGATGGTTGCAGTGTCCCGGGCTCATGTGATCAGCTTTTGCGATCTGCTCACCAGCAAAGTTAATGGGAGAGCCAGATTCACTTAACAACCATGTTATGAAATTAAGAACTGCAGTGATTCACTTAACAACTATGGCAAGATGGGCTCCATTATGGTCATAAGGCGAGGACTGCCTGTAATGTAAATACATTATAATCTCGGTCAATACTTCAATCAAGGAGAGAGTTTCTACCTGTGGATCATGTGCCACTGATCATTTCCCACAATCAATGTCTGGATTTAATTATTTTCCTCCCATCTATGTTTCAGTAATGCCTTCCCCCACTTTACAAAAGGCACATATTCAATCTTGAATATGAAAAGAATATCAAAAGAAGCTAGTCATGGAAGAGGCATCAGCATTACTGATTTCCTCAACGTATCCTGCCAATAACCTCAGCGAAAATTTCAACCATGCCTCTGCCACCCGGAAAGTACAAGATCACCCACGGAGAAAGACAATGCGGAATTCAGAATCCTGCCAGTTCCAGCTGGAAAACAGACATGGCAGTAAAGCACAGTTAACGGCTGGTCTATTTGCCCCACCTTCTGAACCAGGACAACTATTTTAGTGGCTAGTAAATGACTGAACTCTACTCTATTTGTGAACACAGTACCCAATGCAAAAGGATGCTTTTCTTTAAGCAAAACCTCATCAAAAAAGGTAGCAAAATAGTTCTCTTTTACCTAATGATTAGAACAGGGATTGGCAACCTTAAACACTCAAAGAGCCACTTGGACCCATTTCCCACAGAAAACACCGGAAGCCACAAAGGTCCTAATGAGAAGCCCCCCCCCCATTCAATTCTAAAGCCGACAGGAAGTCCTGTTCCCCACCATAGAGTCTCCTCCTATACAGTGTACTTTTTCCTCTACCTGTCCTAACCGATAGCCCTATCAATTGTGGAGCCAACTGGAAAACCCACCCCTTGCCATAGAGCCTCCTCCTGGTGTGCCGTGCTTCCCCCCTCTTAACTGGAAGCTCCTCTCAAAATTGTGGCACCAACAGGCAACAGGGAGCCACAGCAGAGGGATGAAAGAGCCACATGTGGCTCCAGAGCTGTGGGTTGCTGACCCCTGGATGTTACAGCCAGACAGTTGTGTTAAAGTACCTTTTTCCACTTGGTCATGTTGGCAAGAATGTATGCCAGGATAAACTTCACTGCCTATTCCTATTGTACCCTCGTAGCACATCAGATAGTGGTGCTGTCCTTTGTGTTTTAATGCCAGTCAAAAGATGGGTCAATGGTTGTTAAATCAATGGTTGTTAAATTTAGGACTACTTGTAGAATCAACTTTAACAGTAGCCAATGGTTCCAAAAAAGTTAACGCCAAAGTAGCTTGTTCTCAGAAGCTTCGTATGAAGTGATAAGGTGAGGTACAGAATATTATAGAAACATGCAAGTACTGAATTAAACAAAAATACAGGAGACCATAGAACGTGCCTGGGTACTTCATATTCACCTTTGCTCCAATTTCAGCTAACTAGCGGGCACTTTATATGTACTCAAAGCCATAACGTGGCCACTTTTGAAACTAAGCATTTTTAATTTAAAAAAAAACTTTCAAAAATTTAGAATAGCTGATATCTTGCAAAATGATGCAGGAGAATGTACAAATTTTCTCAAATTTCTCTATCTCACAAGAGTTGGCCATTTCTTTTCTTTTCTTTTGACGAGGAGCTGATGCCATCTAGTGGTGTTTGAATACATCAGTACCTAGGGACCTTACATGAAACCCTGACCTATGTATAGTTTTCAAAGTAACGATAGATGTCTTCTTCTATTAACTTGAGCAGAAATGGATAGACTAACGTTAGAATTTAAAAAATAAAAAACAAAGGAGAGACAGAATATTATGACACGTGGAACAGATTTTATCAATGGTTGGAAATACAAAGTGGGAGTCGGAACACGACAAAATTAGGCTAAGTAGACCTGGAATGAGATATTTTATATGTATTAGAATGAATAGGTTGGTCAAAAATAATTGTACAAGACTAGCACTGTGTAAGTATATAGATAGATAGATAGATAGATAGATAGATAGATAGATAGATAGATAGATAGATAGATAGATAGATAGATGATAGATATAGATAGATAGATAGATATAGATAGATAGATATAGATAGATAGATAGATAGATAGATAGATAGATAGATAGAGATAGATAGATAGATAGATAGATAGAGATAGATAGATGATAGATAGAGATAGAGGTATATGTATACGTATATGTGTATATGTGTATATGTGTATATGTATATATGTATGTATGTCTTTGGTTATTCGGGTTTTCTTCCGCGTAAAATTGGAAGTGTCTTGGCGACATTTCGACGAAGTCTCATTTGTCACCTTCAGGCTTGTTTGCTCGGCTTCATGCTTCCAGGAGCAAACTTCAGGAGCAAACCTGAAGATGACGAATGAGACTTCGTCGAAACTCCAGCAAGACACTTCCAATTTTATGCGGGAGAAAACCCGAATAACCAAAGACCTATATACTAACACCCACAAAAACCTCAGAAAACAAACAAATACACACACACACACACACACACACACACACATATAAATATGTTAGTAGTATATATGTTATTTGTCTTTCACTTTAGTTTCTAAGGGGGATGAAATGCCAGGATGGTCAAACTGCGTTCAATATGTACCATATTTTTCAGAGTATAAGATGCACCTTTTTCCTCAAAAAAGAGGGTGAAAATCTGGGTGCATCTTATACACTGAATACAGCATTTTTGGCCTCCCAAAACCCTGCCCCCTTCACCAAAATGGCCATGCAGAACCTTTAGGAGGCTCCCAGTGTGCTCCTGGGGCTAGGGAGGACAGAAATGAGCAAAGAATGGCCTGTTTGTAGCTCGTTTTTGCCCCCCTCCCCCCAGCCCACAGGAGCACTCTATAAGCCTCCTAAAGGCTATGCATGCCTTTTTTGACGAAAAAACCCAGGCCCGTTTTCGTGAAAAACGAGCCGTTTTTGGGAGGTCTGCAGAGTGCAAAACTTTTTTTTTTAATTTGCCTCTTCAAAATCTTGGTGCATCTTATATTCCAGTGCATCTTATACTCCATAAAGTACTTAATAAAAAATATATATTTTTAAAAACCCCAAAGCAGGCTGCTCAGACTTAAACCTGCATTAGTATCTGACAGAACCAGGTGGCCACTTCTTACCTTTGCAAGACAGAAGCAAGCCATTATCCTCACTCGGTAGAAGCACTGCTCTTGTTCGAGAATATCAGTCAGCGCAAGCCGGGATGCTGGCGTGGGGAACTTCTGAAGAGCCAAAATGGATTCCTCTTGCGCAACCACGTCTCTCTCGTAGCGCAGTTGATATTGCCACATGAAGTCCGCCTGTTCAAATTCCACCTTCCTCAAAACTGACATATCTGGATCTATTCTTATCCAGAGTAAAGGGGAATCGGCACTGGGAGAAAAGGATCAAAACTTAGGTCATTATTTTTTCTTCTTTTTCTCGATTGTGGCATCTCTGATATTTTCAGCATGAAAATCGGTAACCCATTCAGGATAGTGAGTTCTGTGCTTAATAAATCATTACCTGGAACACAAATTTTAGTGCAAAGAACATTGCAACTCCACAATCAATATACTTGAAAATAATCTCAAGCAAACACAGTAGAAAAATTCTATATTGTCTCATCCCAGTTCCTACTGATTGCTTGGTGAATTATATGGCATCAAATTTTCTCAATGTGAGCTCTCTGGAGGGTAACAAAGAAACTAAGTCACAACTTCATACACAAATTTTGGGGCTGTCATAATTCAAGTATACAATATTAAGATTTGGCAACTGAGGAACAGCTTATGACTTACACATCTTATCACATTATACCTCTCTCACATGTTTTCTTCTTTATATTCTGGTTTTCTAGTACCTACTGATTGTCACGAGATGGAAATTAACAAGGTACAATTTAACTTTTTTTAACTTTTAAGCCATGCTTTACAAATCCACTTAAAATACTGTTTTAGAAGTTTAAGTTTGCTAATTCGAGAGTCATACAAAATATAGTTAATAAAAACTAAGATCATGCACAACACTAAATTGTGATTTTAAAAATATTACTGAGCAATTTCTCTCCCTCTCTGCCAAATAATAAAGGGTATTAATTTTATAAAATAGGAAAGGGTATGCATTTAATATATTTCACATGGCAGCTTCAATCTCTTTATACTTCAAGTAAGAAAGAATGCAGTAATAGGCCTGTTGTCTGCCTCTTAGGCAGGCATGGGATCCGGCTGCTGCTACTGCCAGTTTGCTCAGGGGGGCGCATTGCACGAGCATGCACTTGATGAGCTCTATGCACGCATGCCCAGTGTTTTAAAAAACCAAGATGGCAGTGTCTACAGCGCCAATAGAACCGGTTCAGGGACATGGCAGGCTGAGTTACTACCTACTCATCCGAACTGGTCCGAATGGGTAGGAACCCACCTTTGCTCTTAAGTTATTATATGAAAATATTTGGTGAGATAATTATTTCATGCCACATAACAAAATTCAACGGAGTTCCTAGACATTTTGAATACCTCCATTTCTACTTATGTAAGCACTGTTATAAAACAGTTCCTGGCCTTCCAAACCAGGGTGGATAAAAATCTATGGCTTTAAAAAAAAATCAAAATAATTGGATTTTTAATTTTTTTTATGAAGTTTATTTTAATAAAAAGCTTTTGGAGTAAAGATTTATCTAAAGATAGTTTTCTATTTGAGATATATTAATAATTTAGTTTACTCAGCATGAAATGGAGCTTAGTTACGTAGCATGAGGGGGTATATTCTGCCATATTTACATCTTTGGTAAACTCAATTCAATGAATCCAAGCTCTGCAAGCTGAGATAACATGCACTGCATTGATGCATTCACACAATTTCACAGTAAGATTTTATGAGATAAATCATAAAACAAAGTTCAGGAATATCCCTTTATCCTATTGTTTTGCAAACCTATGTACACTACAAAACTGTACGATTGTTTGAAGAGAAATGCATCTGTACCACCAGGCTCTAAATGTGAGGAGGAAAGGCAAGCAGTAAAAATGAAAGTGAAACTTTCTATGCAGCTTATAAATATATTAAAGAGCACCTGTCATTCCATCATGACAGCGCCTGTTAGGGGGCAGCCACTCACCTGCTGCCCGCCACGTCCCTCACCTTTTTGTGTCATTGCCACATCACCAGCCGTCCCAATAAAGTGAATGGGACTGTTGGTGAGCCAACAGGGTGTCAGAGGAACTGCTGTGGGACAGAGATGACAGTTGCTCTTTAAAAATTATGATTTAAATCAAGCCTTTTTACTAGTGATTTAAATCATTAAATCATTCCAAAAGTGCTTGTACTCTGAACACTCCCTTCAATCCAGAGGTGTCAGAATGCACAATCATAGAAAGGAAAAGTCCCTGCACAAGTGATTAGTACCTCCATATATATATATATATATATATATATATATATATATATATATATATATATATATATATATATATATATATATATATATATATATATATATATATATATATATATATATATATATATATATATATATATATATATATATTTGAAAATGCTGTATGGAGAAGATTTTCAAATACTCTGTGCCTTTCATAAGTTTACTTACTCCATGGCAGAAAGATCCATGTCCACTTCCTCTCCATTCATCAATGGGATTTTTTTCTTCTTATTGCTGCATAAAAACCAGCAAGAGATGCATAGTAAAGTCAGATTTTCTTTGGTTAAAAAAAAGAATAAATCATGGTTAAACAAAGGATAGAGCAGCTTATGATTAGATTGTTCATCAAGCTGGGCATTCTGACATATTTTTGCTGATTCTTATTTCTGTGGCAATTGTTTATTTTTTATCCCGCCTTCTTGATTGTATAGTTCAGTGTTTCTCAACCTTGACAACTTGAAGTCCTGTGGACTTCAAGTTGCCAAGGTTGAGAAACACTGGTATAGTTGCTATATATATATTTTGCAATAGTTTTAATTGGCTGCAAATAGTTCATAATGTCTGGATACCCAGAATACTGTTTTATAACCTTTTGATCTCTAAAAGGGAGACAGAAATGCGTATTAGTGACCAACACCTTCTTACAACTAAAATTCTTTGAGTTATTAAGTGTGGAAGAGTGGATTATATTTATCCTGCTGACCCAGATCAAACTGGAGACATCAATGCTATGTTAACCGTTTATGGCAAAATATTAATATAAATTTTAAATAATGTTAATATAAATAATATTAACATTTGTGTTTCCCACGTAAAGCGTTTTCATATTGCCATGTTTATACTGGACAATGCAGCATCGCCACGGTTTTGAAACTTTTGATAAATAATAACAAAATCATTAAAAACAATTTATGGTAGTCACTTCAGGTAGGCATTTTATAAGGAAGTTCCATAGGTGGTAAAAGCCCTACCGTCTACTCTTTGAATGACAGGGTATATCATGCTTGAGGCTGTTTTCTTCTATTTGAAGTGTGTGGTTGAAAGATCCGTCAAGCTCCTGGACTGTCACTTTAAGAGGGCCCTTGAAAAAGATGCATGGTTATCAAGTACCAGCAGTCATAATGATCTATGAAAGCCTCAGTTGCATTTCCACTGATACCCTCCTCACCTTCACAGAGGAGGCTGAAGAAAGAGACTCGGTCATTGTCACTTAAGTGGGCTTTAAAGATAAGCAGAAGTTTGAACTTAAACATGTTTACTGCTGAATCCCATATTTTATACATTTACCCTGACAGCTATTTCTTGCTGAAAAAAGCTTTATTATTTTACCCACGAACCCCATTATTTTACATATTAAAAAGCAGCCTCATATTTTTACATTCAAAACATACACGACATAGCCAGAAGTTAAATGAATTCAACATTTACGCCTACGTTTTACTTCAGTATTGAGCAAAAATTTAGCTGAAGGGAACTGAAATAGTTATATTTCAAATTTTATTTGCAGCCAAAAGGTCTAAAAGCAAATTACAAATAAATCTAAACTTGGCGTTAGATAAAACACCTAAACAAGTAAAATCCAAATGAGGAAAAAATATGCAAAAAATTTACTTGCAGATAAAAATCCCAAGACTGCAGTGCCCAGATTTTTAACTATGGCTATAAAATTGAGACTTTTAGTAACAAATCAATGAGTTGTGATTTTATTTATTGACTATTTTACTTGTAAAAACGTTTTATCTAATCCCAAGTTTAGATTATATTTGTAACTTGCTTTTGGGCCCCTAGGCCATAAATAAAATTGGAAGCATTATATAAAACCTGGATAAAATCCAACGTAACACATGCAGCATTCTTCTCATGCAAAGAAACATTCAATTGTCTATTTTTTTTCCTTGTTCCCTAAACCGGGAGTCGCCCAACTCCAGAACTGTACACCAGCACTGGTTTGCCATCCACCAGGAACTAGGCCATGTGAGTGAAGCCCCATCTGCGCATGCATGAGATCTAGGCAGCACACGAAACCACGCCCTCCCACCCCTGTCTATGGAAAAAATGCCCTCCACAGAACCAGTCCCTGGTGCTGAAAAGATTGGGGACCACTGTAGTAAGCAATGTGTCCTCAGCTTTCACCCATTCATTCAGCGATTGTTCAAAATTATGATGGCACTAAAAAAAACGGACACACGACTAGTCCTCAAGGTTCTGGCCATCGCAGCAAACCCACAGACATCTGACTACCATTTGTAATCTTCCCTGCCAGCTTTCCACAAGCAAAGTCAATGGGGAAGCCAGCAGAGAAGGTCTCATGTCACCGTGGCACGACAAAACCGCGCTCGACTAAAGCGCGCCCGATTAAACCGCGTCGCTGACGTCATCAGCAGGGCGACAACAGCGAGAAAAAAGGGCGCTTTAAATAGCGCTTTGAAAGCAAGCCGATTCAAGTTAAGGTAAGGGTTAGGTTTAGGGTTAGGTTAAGGGTTAGATTTAGGGTTAGGTTAAGGGTTATGGTTAGGTTTAGGATTAGGTTAAGGGTTAGGATTAGGTTTAGCGTTAGGTTAAGGGTTAGGTTTAGGGTTAGGTGAAGGGTTAGGTTTAGGATTAGGTTTAGGGGGGTTAGGTTTAGGTTTAGGGGTTAATTTTAGCTTTAGCGTTTACAGCATGCTTTTTTCTCCGCATTGTTGTCGCGCTGTGATGACGTCAGCTACGCGGTTTCGTCGAGCGCGCTTTAGTCGAACGCGGTTTTGTGGTGGAACCCATGTCACAACTAGTACTCCCCACTGGCCCTCCCAAGTCCTCACCACCACCCCCATCCCCACACTCTCTTCATCGCATTCTTGCATTCCTTACTTGGAATTCCTCTCTTTTCCTTCTTTAACAACCCACTTATCCAGAGTTTATGGCAGCCACCGGGACTGCCGAGACTGTCATCGCTACCTCAATTCACATGGCATCACATTTTACGATCACATTATTTAGTGTCAACAATCAACAGTCCCAACCGCTGTCATAAGCCAAGGATTACCTGTATCCTTGACTCTGGAGCATATCTGGAATGGTGATATAGAGAAGAAAGTGAAAGTATTTCACAGGTGGACGGGGGGGGGGGGGAAAGGATATAGGCTAAGAGCTTAATAAATGAAAATGATACTCAACTTTCATTAACGAGAGGATAGAAGCATTCAAATTAAGTGGGGGCCATGATTCTGCAGAAGGTTCAGGATAATAAAATAGCCGCTTAATTTAATAAAAGTAGCTTAATATAAAATGAACTATAATGCAATCTTTAACTATTTTGACAGATTTTTTAAGGGGGAAAATGGACAAAAAGTAAACTTACCACATATTTCTGCGTCCCAGGGGAGGTATAGTCTTGCTTTATTTCCAATTCGAGTACATTTCGTTTTCGATTAAACGCGAAACTGCCATAAAATTTGACCACACTGTTTTGATCTCTGCAAAAACTCAATAGGAAAAAAAAAATCTGGTCCCCTATATATTTTTCAAGTTTCCAGAATCAACCGCAATGCACAAGTTTCGCTTATTTAGAGCTTGAAAGGGTTGGTCTTCCCTGATGAACAGGTCAATAATAATAATAGCAATATATACCACTTCACAGTGCTTTACAGTCCTCACCAAGTGGTTTACAGTTAGCATCTTGCCCCTCAACAAACTGGGTCCTCATTTTACTGACCTCAGAAGGATGGAAGGCTGAATCAACCTTGATAAAGGAGAGTTAGTTACATGTACAGGGGAGTCCTTGGTGAACAGCAGCAATTAGGACCAGAATGTCTGCCGCTAAGTGATGTGATTGTGAAGAGTGATATTATGTGACCATGGACACTTAATGACAGTGATTCCAGCACTTCCAATTGCCGCATTTTAAAAAATAATAATCATGCTATTATTCAGTGTGATGTCGTATGGTTACCATTTGTGGATTCCCTGCCAGCCTCCTTATTGATTTGGCTTGTGCAAAGCGGGCAGAACAGGTTGCAAATCAAAATCACATGACTGGACAATACTGTGAAAACCAGGCCATTTTTTGCTCATTTCTGCCCTCCCCAGTCCCCAGGAGCACTCTGGGAGCTTCCTAAAGGCTATGCACGGCCATTTTAGTGAAGGGGGCAGGGTTTTGGGAGGCCAAAAATGCTGTATTCAGTGTATAAGATGCACCCAGATTTTTACCCTCTTTTTTGAAGAAAAAGGTACGTCTTATACTCCGAAATATACGGTACATATTGAACACAGTGTGACCGTCCTGGCATTTCATCCCCCTTAGAAACCAAAGTGAAAGACAAATAACATATATAGAACTATCATTGAATGAATGGTTGTTACTTGAACTTGTGAGCTGTTGCTAAAAAAGGAGTCACTAAACAAGGAGTGAATGGACTGAAATTGACAGAAATTCCGCATTTTAATGACCAAAGATGCTACTTTAGCAAAAACTATCTTGTGGTAACAAGAATGTTGTTGTATTTAATTTTGTGAACCTCATTGTACTCACTAGGTAAAAACTCCAAAGTAGAACTACCAAATAGATTTGCAAGTTTCAAGATCTGTACCAATCATTCCATGCAATTAACTTGCATAGCGATTTAAAGTACTAGTATGCATTGCCACAAGTGCTTTGGTGTTATGGATAACACCAAAAAATAAACATTAAATGTACCCTGAAGATGGCATTTGATTTTGTTGTACGTGTGCAATGACAATGAAGTAAATTAATCTGAAATGAAGATTTACAAGAATCCTTAGATAATGTTGTCTTGAATTTTACTAGAGTTCCTCTGTTTTTCAGAGATGTCATGCTCCTTCCAGAGTTCCACCACTACCATAAAACATTTAACCATGAAATAAAACCACCGCCAAAATGGGATTGGTCCTTGCAAAAAGAGATAACGGTTTGAACAATATTACCAAAGGTAGTTTTTCATATCTTAGGCTATTTGTTTAGATTGTCCTAAGAACAGTTGTTCTTTACCTTCAAGTAAGTAGCCCAAAGCCAAATAGAAAAGGATACACCCATTGCTTAATTAAAGGTTGAATGTCTTTGCCAGACACATTGGAAATGGATTTCAAAAACCCAGATGTAGACACCAGCATCTGACTCCACATATGAGATTGGAACTTCTGAGAAGAAGCAGTGCTAGCTAGACTCAACAATTTGTTGAAAACCTATGGTGAAATTAAGTCAGATTCAGAAAATTGGTCAGTTTCATACATCTAAACAGATTTTTTAACCTTGAGAAATGCAAATGACAGTAATACAACTGTGTACCTTTTAACAAAAGGGATATTCAAACGTTTGGAAACTGAAGATCACATTTGACTCTTCAACATAGAACCAGACCATAAAAAATTGATTTAATTCAATGAATGAAGAATAACTAGCAGGAACGTTTTTCCTATATTTAATTATTTCTGCCTTCTGTCAGTTTCTGCTTTCTGTTATTTAAAAGTAATCATCTGCAGTAAACTTTGATTCTTTTACTTTGTATTGATAAAAAAAATAACCAAGTTTAGTACTGCTTTTAAACATTCTATGAAGAACAAAGTCAAGCAGAGAGCATCAGAAACACCAAGTTTCAATATTTCATGAAAACAAAGTTGGCTTATTTTTTGAACTAAGTACTATATCGTGTGAATTCAGCTATTGTAAATTATATATTTGATGGTTTAATATTGTGAAAATACAGCCAGTAAGCTTATTGAACACAGAGTTCAATTAAACCCTTGTTCAAGACACAAATGAAATCCAAGCTTCAAACCACATCGATTGCATACAATCTCATTATGCCAGCAACTACTTGTTGACATAAAGATAATTCTGAAGACAGATTAGTTTAAAATGCATCCTGTTTACAAATCAAAGATAAATAGTGTCATGATGGATCAGCCTAATGGGAATGTTCCAGCAGCAGCAAACTTCCTGTCTCTGACAACATGTCCAATATAAAATAAGAAAAACATGCTTCTAAAAGCCTTCAATTTATTCTAAAACTGTTTCCATGGGAAAATAGAATAGACTCAGTTGTTTACATCAACAGGGAGCGCAACAGTTTTGTAAGAGGAGATCTGATTCCAGGCTTTGCTACTGTAGACAGAAAGAGCCCATTTGGATGTGTGTACAAAACAACCTATTAAAGGGGCAGTCATGCAAAGAAATGATCTTGGTATCTAGATTCAGAGAAAGATGCCAAGGCAACCAAATGCACAGCTGGGCTAATGACCTATTTTATCTGTAAGAAATAGAACAACTATTCAAACAAATATCAATATGGCAAGTATTTTTCAAGATTTAAGTTTTCTCCTGAGCAAACATTATAAAATGACGAAATTGTTCTCCCACATTCTGTTCCCAAAGACAATTCTCATCCATTTGTTTAAATTACAATTACAATGCTTATGTTAGTGCAATTTTTCACTCTACACACACACACGCACACAGAAATTTTAGCCAACATCATCTGTGGTTGTAGATTAATCCTTCTTCTTAGTCAGCTTTATAACCAACATCAAACCCTGGTTACGGGTCTTATTTAAACAAAGAATCTCAATGTTTTCTTGACTGACAATGTGTCATAATCTCTCAGCATTAATGGGGAGTATATATGTTTGTATAGAATGGAAACAATTTTACAAATTACAAAGAACTGAAATAAATCATTTTAGCACCTTGTAAGTAGAAAAGAAACAAAACACCAATTTTAAAGGAATTAAATATATTTCAACAGAAGAGCCAAATACTTACTTGTAACATAAACTCCATGCTTATTCTGTTTTCTATCAGTCTCATAACTAGGTGGGCCTTGCATTGAAACATGGTATAGTATTCCCAGGATATCGTGTGAGGATGTTTTATAGAAAAGTGTAAATGGGATGCAGGGCTGGAAAAGTAAAGCAAGGTAATTTTTCATTCATGGTATATTTTATATGAAAACTATATATTGCAGCTGAGACTACAAGAGAAACAAAAAGGCAGATATTTTCTACTAATTCATGAATTACATTGTATTAACTGTAAACATCTGACTTAAAAACAGTATTCATGTTATTGCAAATTTTATTCACTTCTGAAGAAGTTCTAAGGTAAATGTAGGATGTAAAATGAAAGTAATAAATAAAACATTCACATCTGTTTTTGAGAAAAACAGTAATTTGCTTGTATATGAATATTATTAGCATAATGATATATGAAAAGTTTTAAAAAGTATATTGTTATTTCTCTTTATCATCATGCTAAAAATAATGGCTATTCCATCATAATTCAACTCCAAGTATTTTATGGAAAGTAACATTTGGAAAAAGGATTCTTCTCAAGAAGACGGAAACTGTTAAGATGACTGTATAAAAGCACTTCAGAGATAGCAATCCTATTGCTGACTTTTACAGCAGTATATAAACAAATCACTAGAATTGTAAAATGTTTAAAACAGCGAACTAATTGTAAAAAGCTAGAACAAAAAACACCAAAGATATAATATACATCAAATGTATAAGTAGCCTTTAAATCTCAAATCTGATTCTCTGACAAGGATACTAAAGGACATCAACAATTTTCAGAGGGGCAACTATGTTAATATTTTTCAACTAAAATATGAAGCATCTTGTGGAAGCATAAAAATCCAAAAACTATAGAATAAGCCTTTGTGGATCACAAGTTTACATCTGAACTAAAGCATAACTTAAAAGAAACTTACAAAAAATGTGTCTTAAGCATTACAAGACCCTTGTTTACTTGCCACAAAACAACACATTCAACTTTCCCCTAATGCTCTAATTAACAAAATAATATTAATAGTTATAAAATAAGTCAAATGTTATTTTCATTTCACCACTGAACCTGTTTCTTTTCACTGGAAAGGTTTTTGAACATACATTCCATTAATACAGTACAATGCAGTACAATACAATTTCACACACACAGAGACGCTAGAGATGTTTACCAAATAGGCCCTTCACAAGGATTCGTCAATAGAAATAATTAAAGCTTAGGATCAATTTCTCATTACTATTCTAATAGGCATATATTAATTGCCCCGTAACTCTATCCATTATTTACTAAACGTACTTGTCCTTCTCTTTCCCTCCACCAAAGATCGGATGCAGTAAGACACCACCAGTCTTCAATTCGTATGCCACTATTTTGTCTAGTTCCTGAAATGCAAAAACATATTATACTCGTGAGCATGTAGTCACAGTAGTTTTTAAAAAACAACTAGATATAGACAAGATCTTAGCTGGTGTCACAACATGCACATCATGTTACCGTATTTTTCGGAGTATGACACTCACTTCCCCCCCCCCCCAAAAAAGAGGGTCAAAATTTGGGTGCCTCTTATACACCAAATGTAGGCCCGCCCACCCACTGGCCCCCACCCTTTGGCCTCTGCCTCCCAGCAATTTATCTCCTTGCAGCAAACCTGGGAAATGGGGCTTGCGGAGGCGGCAATAGGCTATGGCAATTCCTGCAGCCTGAAACAGCTGATCATCGGGAGGCCCTTGCTGAAACTGAAATTGAAATGACTGTTGGCTGCAAGGGGCAAATTGCTGGGAGGCAGAGGCAGTTTTTCCCCCTCTTCTAATCAGGCTGAATTGAAACAGGTTGTTTGCTGTAAGGAGGTAAGTCAATAACTATAAATGCCTATCGAATGTTCAAATTATTAGACTTATTTTTTAAAGACTGCTTTATTATTGTTCTAGACAACTTAACAATATGAAGAAGCTTTTTAAAATAAATGTTTGATCTGAAGAGGCCCAGTGCTATTGTATCTTCTTTTAAATAGCAGAGAATAATGTATACTTCCAGAAAGCCACATCAATTTTAACAGCTTCTGTATAAGTATAGTCTGAAATGTAATACCACAGTGTATTTCGTCTGTACTGTTTACTGTTTGCTGCAAGGAGGCAAATTGCTGGGAGGCGGAGGCAGATTTCCCCCTCTTGTTTTCCTCCCCAAAAGCTAGGTGCATCTTATACTTTGGAGCATCTTATACTCTGAAAAATACAGTATGTGGGGATGAAAAACATATTCTTTGAACCTAGCGATCTTTTTGCTTGCTGAAGTGGTGAATATGAACCACAAGGACGTACTTATGCTAAACCACATCTGTCCACTAACAGCTGCATTCCAAAATTTAATCTACCTTTATGGCATGGATCCAGGCTACTTGAGAAAACCCACTTACTCTAGCAGAAGGGACATGCTGCGGACCCGTTGGCCAAGAACTGTGGCTGATAGAATCCAGGAAAAGAATCTTTTGTGCCATGGCATCCACTCTTTGGAAGATCACGCCCCTTAAAGTGAACTCCACCCCTACCCACCTGGCCTTCCGAAAGAGTCTGAAAACCTGGCTCAGCCAACTGACTTGGGCATAGATGGGGATGTCCCATTTGGGAAGTGGCCAGTAGACTAGTAGAAGATCCCACCTCCACCATATTATACCTGTTGGTTCTTTTATTCATTTTGTTGTTAATTGTAATGTTTTACTCAATGCTTGATATTGTAATGTTTTTAATCTTTTACTTTATATCATTATTTATGTCATTGTAAGCTGCCCAGAGTCGGTCACAGCAAGATGGGTGGCATCCAGGAAGCTTCTTCAGCTCTGACTGGATGGTGGATCCTTCCATTCCCCACCATCCAGTCAAAGCTGAAGAAGCTTCTTGGATGAGAAGCGAAACATCTTCAAAGAAAAACCAGAAAGTCCAGTTGCTTCTTGAAAAAGCACCTTTGGGATAGATTATGTTAATGTTTCAGAAAGTTGTGTGTTTGATTCATGGACCACCCAGGCCTTTAATCCATTTTTTTTACAGAATAATTCCAAACTGGCACATACTGTACATGTTATTTGTTTCTTGGTTTATGTCCCTCTATTTGTGATAACTTTGCTTTAAATATATGAAGACAACCAAAAGCTTTGTTGAATTTATCCTCTGGAGATTTAGAGATGCTTCCAAAAGTTCTATCCATCAGGATGTATTTACCTCCTTAATCCAGTGACGATATTCATTAACACCAAAGGTTTTCTTCATCCAAAGTCCATAAATATAGCCAGAGATTCCCTTTAATACCCACTCATCTGACCTGCAAGTAAAAATGAAAAAGACAAACTATCTTTTGATTCAGAATAGTCTAAAACTGCTGATGATACTTTGCTAGCGCATATATTTTCACAGCTAAAAACATTAGAGTTACTCTCCAATCTCTCTGCTCTGTGAGTTCTGTAGGCAATCTCTTCTTTATCTGATCCTTTCCTTCCCCTTGCATAGCAGAAAAAAATGGAGAAGGGATTTCAAGAGAGTAGCTGTTTGCATAATATATGCATGTCTCTCAGCCCCGAGCTGCTGGTGTGAGCATAATAAGGTTGCAAAGGTCATAAATAGTTGGCCGTAAAGTTATTTTTTCAACAACATAATTTGAATGGTCGGTGAACAAGTGGCCAGTAAGTGAGAATTACCTGTACATCAAGGCAATCTGAACTGGTAGGGATGAATTTATAAAAAAGATAATATGATAAATAGCTCCATAAAAACATTAGCCTAGTGTAGAATAATTGAATAAACCTGCTCTGAATTATTAGCAAGAAGACCAAAAATAAAACAAAAACCAACATAAACAATGTTTTATATAAATTTTTATGATGTGACTACACTTGGAATCTGGTGTAGTTTCAGTTATACAGGTTGACTTCCATTACTGACCACTTGTTGCTTCAGTAAGTACAATCACAAAATTACAACTAGTTCTTAAAGTTTCAATCACGTGCGGCATCCCGGCGGCCACATGATCATGATTTGGGCATTTGCCAACTAGTGTGAACTGGCCCACAGTCACATGATTGTCACTTGTGACCTTTGCAGCCATCTTCTGACATGCAAACTCAATGGAGGAGCTGGCAAAAGTTGCTGGTGCGTGATGCTAAGTTTAACAACTCGTAGTGATACACTTCACCGCTGGAGCCCGAATTGATGTTGTTAGGCAGTCATGTGACATTTCACTTTACCACACTACTTAATGATGAAGCTGTCAATCCCAATTGCAGTCAGTAAATGAGAACTACCTGTATTTTCAAATTAACCTTTCAGAAATGCTTTCCGTTTCTGCTAATTTACCAGCCATGTTTTGGGCTGCTCCTTGAGTATTTATTTGTTGGGGACTTTATTCATTCAAAATGTGTTCCAGGATAAGGCAAGAAATGTCTAAGTAAATTCAGCAGAGCTATCAATCATGGCTTTCAGAATTATTTGTGAAATCCATGATGGTACTAATACCAATCTCCTTTATGTTTAGCATTAGAGCTGCGGTGGTACAGTGGTTAGAGAGCAGTACTTATTTCTGACTGACTGCTGCCTGCAATTTGGCAGTTCAAATCTCACTAGGCTCAAGGTTGACTCAGCCTTCCATCCCTCCAAGGTTGGTAAAAACGAGGCCCCAAATTGTTGGGGGCAATGTGCTGATTCTGTAAAACCGCTTAGGGAGGGCTGTAAAGCACTGTAAAGCGGTATATAAGTCTAAGTGCTATTGCTATCATGCTAATTCTTCATATACTCAAATGCAAAATTCTTTTTCCGAGGTATCCATTTACTCACCAAGACATTCTAGATATAAAGCAGCCGAAGAACTGTTGGGCTAGGGCTTCAGCCAAGAACCTCCTGGTTAGAGGAGTCTCATCTATTATCATGGCACTGTGCAAAAGGTTCGTGCTAGTTTTAAAACATAACAAAGTAAATATCAAATGGGGAAAAATTAGAAAAGCAAGCAGTTCTTATACAAATATAAACAAACTATTTTATTAGTGGTTTTATATATTTAATAGCAGTGATATATAATTGATATCCAGGTATTTCTTACAAAAAACTTATCTGTTTACATAACTGCTGCTGGGACCATCCCAACTCTCAACCTCTTCTAGATGGACCCCTGGAACATGATCTGTTGGACTCCATAGGGAAATCAGAATCTATCTGAAGGCCAGCGAAGGAGAATATTTGTAGCCCAGTTTCAAATGAGGGGTCCTTGGTGCTTTCTCAGCTTGGCTGTATTCCTGCTGATGTTTTATTATTCAAATTAGGGTAATATCACACTGATGTTACCTAGTTGGGTAATGTCTACAAGGAAGCAACCAAGCTCAGAGAGCACCAAGACCCCTCTTTCTGAAGAAGGCAGTTAGACAGATAACAGTACTTTATAGACCATCAAGACAAGATCCGTGGTCGTGCAGTGGTTAGAATGCATTACTGCAGACTACTTCTGCTGACTGCCAGCTGCCAGCAGTTCGATTCTCACTGGCTGAAGTTGACTCAGCTTTCCATCCTTCTAAAGTTGTAAAGTGAGGACCCAGATTGTTGGGGGCAATATGCTGACTCTGTAAACTGCTTAGGGAGGGCTGTAAAGCACTGTGACGTGGTATATAAGTCTATAAGCGGTATTCTTATTGCTATCAGCACCTTAAACTGGACCTGGAAACCTACTGGCAACCAATTTGTTCCAAAACTGAGGTTATTTTCCTGAATCGACTAATGCCGACTGGCAAGCAAACAGCTGCATTCAGTGTCACCTACAGTTTTGAAATCATCTTTAAGGACAGCCCAACTTAAACAAACCATGATCATTTTTGTTCAGACAGGATTAGGGTTACAATGGGTTACTGTTATAATAAAGACCAACCTAAAGAGGCTCATAGACGCGTAAGCAGCTACTTCGACATAGGCCTCATCTACAAAAACTGTTTTGAAGCAGGAGTAAGGGTAACGACAAGTAAGTATCTCTTCATAGAATTCAAATACTTCATGGAGGTATGACGTAGTATGTTTGAGCAGGGGAAGAAGTTGGGGTAAACAAAAATGGGTGACCTAGAATAAAAAATAGAAAGAAAGGAACATGTAATTGAACAATTAGATGGTAATTAGAGCAAGAATGGGAAAAACTTTTAACTCAGCAATGTTTGGCAAGTCCTACTGAACATAATATTAGAGTACTTTGGAAAGCCAGTGAAAGATTAATGATAGCCCTCAATAAATGATCTTGGCAAACAGGTTGCGTATAGTCAAAACTACACTAATGCTGGGAAATTGTATGGAATCAGGTAAATAAAAATTAATGTTTTCTGCAAAAACAGCAAAGGACAAAGGGCAGAAGAAATTTGTTATCAGTTTCTTTTGCCTTTTTATTCAACTCAAGCTTTGAAAATTAAGAGTTGCCAACAACCATGTATTATATGAAAACTAATTATCTTAAAATTTGTATATGAATAATACAACAAAAATGATATCTAATTGCACTATCCAAACATTACACTAACATAAATCTACTTCAATATTAAATCAAATAAACTTGTCCAAGTGCGTTACCTCGTGCATATATGGATCGACAAGAATTTCAAATGGTCCAATAGCCAAAGAGATGTTAGATGCAGCAGTGGGTATTGGCAGCATATAATGGAAAGTCTTCTTTCTCATATCATGAGTATACACAGTTTCCACTAAATCACCATTTGAGATTGCCACCATTGTGGCATCAACAGTATATTCTAGTTTCCATGTGCAGAGTTCTGAATACGAATCAACACAAGGAAACCAGAACCTAGAAAGTTGGAAAAAATTGAAATAATTAATCTTTGCCCAATAAAGAGAAGCCACAGTTGCATTAATAGATGCAGTAAAATCATTAAAGTCCACAGCTAAGGGATAGTATAATTTGGACCAACAAAAATCTTAAAAACTTGCACCCAGCAAGGGATTTTGTATTTCTTTCCCTAATGTTAGGCTAATTTCTTAAAATATTGTGAAACGTCTTAAGTTTACCCAAAGTATTTAACTGCATTAAATGTAATTTATTGTGTATGCCATGGGCAGCCAAAATCATTTAAAACCAGACATATAACCAGAGGCTAAAATGAGTGGTGTGGTGGCCTAAAGGTGGAGCTCTTGCCTCAGAGTCAGGAGGATGTAAGTTCGATCCTAGGTAGAGGCAGATATTTCTCTCTCTGGGCATAATGTGAATATATCTGCTGAACAAAACTCTGCATTGGCGACTGGAAGGGCATCTGGCCAGTAAACACTCTGCAAGCACATTCAGTTCTTAGGCTACTCTGTGCACATTACGTGAAGCATTAGCTGCCTGGTGAGGACACTACTGTTGGGAAAGATGGAAGGATGACCAGCAGCAAGGTGGATGGACTCAGGTGGAAGACCTCAAAGACCAGGTAAAGGACAGACTGTCATGGCAGAAAATCTATGTGATTGCTAAGAGTTGATAGCTACTTGATGGTGCACCATCAAATGAAAAGAAATAAATATAAAAGAAAAATAAATGTATTTAGTTACGTACGCAAGAACTACCGTGTTTCCCCGAAAATACGACCTGTCCTGAAACTAAGGCCTTGCCACATTTTTCTGGTGGGCAAAAATATAAGTCCTCCCCCGCAAATAAGCCCCCTGGACAACCCCCCACCTCCAGCCAGGCAGAGCGCCACTCACCAACCTAGCGGTATCCTGAAGGTGCCAAGCCGCGGGAACCGGAGGGGCAAAGGTGATCACGTTGCTTGGCACCTTCGGGATCCCCTAGGTTGGTGAGCAGCGCTGTGCCCAGCCTCGGGGCAAACGGCTGGGTTGCGCTGTCATGGCAGCGCAACACAGCAGCCATGAAGCAACCACACTCAGGAGCAGCCACCTGGCAAACCCCCTTTCCAGCCGGGTACAGCACCATTCACTGACCTAGGGGTATCGCCAAGCCACATGAGTGCCTGTTCGCCACCACCCGGCTATTGCAGCTTGGCGCTCTGTGAGTATGCTATGCCGGCAGCCGACTCACAACCATAGACCATATGCCCAGAGCGGCCACTGCCGGAAGACTCGGTTTGGAAGCCGCCGAAAAAGCCATGCTGGGATGGCAGCGGTGGCGGTGGCAGAGGTGCTCTGGCTCTGCGGGGAGAGCTGGGCCAGGGCATCATGAGGCTGGGAGGTGCGGGAGCGGAACAGCCACTTGCGCAACCCCCCTCTCCAGCCATGCAGAGTGCCTTTCACTGGCATTTCGAAGGTGCCAAGCCACGAGAGCCAGGCAGCAGTGAACAGGCGCTCACACGGCTTGGCGATACCTCTAGGTCAGTGAATGGTGCTGTACCCAGCTGGAAAGGGGGTTTGACGGGTGGCTGCTCCTGAGTGTGGCTGCTTCATATATTTTGTGTGTAAAAAGAAAATAATACCCTGTCTTATTTTCGGGGGAAACACAGTATATAATGCTACTGTATCTACCATTGTTTTGAAAAATTGCAGTAAAAAGAATATTCCTTGTCGATATATTCTTTTTTCTCGTGGCTCAGAAATCCTTAAATAACCCTGGAGCAAAATGGACTTGTTTCAACACTTTCCCACATACACAACAGAGACAAATACACACATCGGGAAAACTACTTCTACCAGGAAAATAAGACTGCCCAAATCTCACCTTGTAGAGTTTTGATATCCACAAGAGAAAACGTGGGCGCCTCTTTCTGCCAAGCTGCCTTCCACATTAGGTACCACAAAATGCAGTCCTCCTTTTGGCTGATCCAAAGAGAAGTTGATGTGTATCTTTAACACTTTTAATTCTGAAGAAAAAAAAAAAGATCACTGCTTTAGAATATGTATATACGTATTGCTTTCACATTGCTTTCAAGAGAATTCTGCATTTGTGTTAACATATTTGGAAAGAGAAAAATAGGATGCTGAAAGGAGAAATCCTAACTACATCCTAAATCTATACAGGTAGTCCTCATCTTACAATCATTCATTTAGCGATCATTCAAACTTACGATGGTATTAAAAAAAAAGGAAAAACATGCTGGTTGCCAGGCGCCCAGATTTTGATCACGATTGTGGGGATGACGGCCATTTGTTTAGTGACTGTTCGAAGTTATGACAGCACTGGAAAAAAGGGACTGATGACCAGTTTTCACACTTACCAACACTGCAACATCCCCATGGTCACATGATCAAAATTCACACGCTTGACAACTGGCTTGTATTTATGACAGTTGCACTATCCTGGGGTCATGTGATTACCATTTCTAACCTTCCGACAAGCAAAGTCAATGGAGAGAGCCAGATTCACTTAACACCTGCAATGATTCGCTTAACAACTGTGGCAAATAAATCCTAATTGGGAGAAAACTCACTTAACAATAGAAATGTTGGGCTCAATTGTGGTCATAAATCAAGGACTACCTGTGTTTACCTGGTTGAGAGTTGGGTGTCTATAGAAATTGAATGAAGAAATAAATCTAAATAAAACAGACATTTATTTCACAAAACTGTAGGAGCTTGTACTGTACCATCAGCATGCTTCCAAAGCTCTGATGGCACTTTAATACACAACTCTCCATTTCCAGCGTCTGGATCCACAGCACTGACTGCAGCAGCATAGGCATTGGAAAAATAGTTGAGATTTCGCCTGCAACGTGAATGAGTAAATTATTTCAAGTTTCAGCAAAAACTGGATTAAAGAAAGGCAATCCACGTTTGGAAGCAGCTCCTCCCAAAAATAACAAAACAGCACTCCAAAGTAATAAATCCTCCAGGAATTACTATATTTCTAAAATGATACATTCTTCTAACGCCCTGGAAAAGCCATATTACCATAGAACATGTGAAGTGTTTTAAGAAAACCCGGAGAAAACGATCACATGTTGTATATTCTCATAATATGGATTCAGCACATGGAGCAAGGCCTGCCATCTGTCCGTCCATCCATCCATCCCTCTGACTTACAGGTATTCAATCAAAATGCACAATAAAACATTAAAATCAATAAGGATCATAAGTTTAAAATTCCACGAAAATAAAACTAACCAGGATGGAAATGAAGAAAGAAAAGTTTACACAGAAAAGAAATAGGATGCCTTCTAGTCTATTAGCCACCTCCAAAGTGCCACACACCCCATTGCGGTCCCAGACTAGATGGCAGAGCCACATTTTCAAGGCCTTTCGGAAGGCCAGAAAGCTAGGTGTGCAGGCATGAAATACTCTAATCTTCGCTACTGGTTCAGAACTGGGAGTGCGTGCGGCGCTTCCGCGCATAGCGTCTGTGATGACATCTGGGTGGGTGGGCGGAGCCTCTTGCCGCCGACACTACAATCTGGCAGAATACCACCTCTGGTGTGGATATCATTTTGACAGGCATGATATTTCAAAGGGTGGGAGCCACTGCAGTAAAGGCTCTTCTTCTGGACTCTGACAGCTGAAAAGGGCTTAATCCCATCAGGGTGAGCTGGTTTCTCAGATGGCCTGCACCCACGCACGCCATGCAGGGTTTTAAAGGTGATAATCAACACCTTGAATTGAATCCAGATTTTTTAGTTGATTTTTATTTATTTGTATCCCACCTTCATTTTTTATTTTTTTTACAAATACCTCAAGGTGGCAAACATATTCATCACATCTTCCTCCTCCTATTTTCCCCACAGTAATAGCAACCCTGTGAGGTGGGTTGAACTGAGAGAGAATGACTGATCCAAAGTCACCCAGCTGGCTTTCACAGTTAAGGCAAGCAGAACTAGTCTTTTAAATTCTTCATTATTATTTTTGCTTTAGTTTTTTGTTGCTTATTTTCACCTTGTCCTTTTCCCTCAAAAGAACCCCATAAGCTTTAAGTCTCAGCAGCCTCACGCACTAGAAACAGCAATTCTATAGCATCTGGAGAGCAAAAAATTCCTCCACTTTGTATTCAACAAAACCTGATTCAGAAAAGCTAGGTAGACATTAATAACAATACAAGTAAATAAAATTGGAGAATCCTATTAAACATTCTCTATAATTTTTAAATATTTCTACTACATGACATGAAATGTATGCTCATAACCAAATGGTCCAATTAATGCTTTCTCTATAGCAAGTAATGAACTGCACCCAATGAACAAAAAGTATTAAGAGACCTTGAATTTAATTTTAATGAGTTCAGTGACGCTGTTTCAACTTTCCTAAAATATGATACAGTACAAGAAGTTTCTATTGGTCATTATTATTACCAAACAACTGCATTCCAAAACATCTCTTTTTAAAAGGCATCTGTAGTTCTGAAATGCAATTTATATTCTGCCGTGAAAATCACTCATAATGACTGCAAGGACATTAACCAGTGTGACCTGTTACTTACTGTTTTGACTCACTGTGACAAACTTCCAATGTTGGATCATTATATATAAAAGCTGCTTCCAAATCATTGACTCTAACTCTATATATCCTGCATTGCTTACTGCTCAGTTTAATTCTATTCAGGTTTGCAACTGTTGGAAATATTGTCAGTTCCACATAGCCCTACAAAAAAACAAAAAGAAACCCCAATGTCAGATATACTTTATATAATTAGCACAAAAAGCTTATAATCAAAATTGTGTGCTTTTTATAAAACCAAGATATGCACAAATGAGTCTGTACAAGGAACAGCTGATTTGGATTATCTGAACCTAAACAAAACTTATATTTATGCAATGCTGATACATTTGCATCTGAGGTGAAATAGAGGCGGGAGGGATAAGAAGATATTAGGAAAATTGAGGCCAGGTAGAAGCAAGAGAGAATTTCAGTCTTGCCCCAACTTGCTCTGCCTGTTCACCCTGGCATCCCTCTGAATTTTGTTTCATAGCTCAAACTCAATTCAACTTTTCTGGATTTTCTTTCTTTCGTATCATATGAGATCCAAAACAGTTGGCAGAACTTCTAGAATGCAATGGTTTGCTTCAGGGTCAAAGCCAAACATATTTTCTATTTCATGTGGACTTTTAATTATAGCATAAAAAAAGAGTTCTCTATCATCCGATTCACTTCCATTTTCTCACTGACACTTCTAATATTACTTTCTGGAATTGCATTCTCCTTTTCAAAAATAAAACACAATCATTAGAATTGTAGTACACTTTTGATCCATGATGTCATATTGGCCACACGACCGTGGAAATGTCTTCAGACAATTTTGGCTCAATGCACCTTGAAATGAAAATGAGCACCATCCCCCTATAGTCCAGGGGTCTCCAACCTTGGCAACTTTAATACTTGTGAAGTTCACAAGTCTTAAAGTTGCCAAGGTTGGAGACCCCTGCTCTAGTCAGCAATGACTATTGAAGCAAGATCCACAGGGACTCCTTTTTTATTAATAAAAGAATTCCAACCTTTAAATATTAAAGCCCATGTATTGTTTCATAAATCTCAGTCTTAGAAGGAAAAGCATATGCTGCTTCTCTTTTCAATTAATTTGCAAAATGAGTTTAGCTCACACAAAAAAATCTACATGAAAAATATTCAAACTAAGATCTGGATTACTGCTATCAAAAAAATCAAAAACCAAACAATTAATGCAAATAGACAACGTGAAATGAAATTATTTTTTTCCATATGTTCTCTCTGAAGATGATAAATAAATTGAATGGCAAAACAGTGATTTGAAATAAGATCTTATAGAATATCAGACCATGACTTTTAGATTTATTGTTCTAAATCCTCTAATAATTTATTTATTTTAAAATATTTGTATGGTGCCTATTTAAAGGTAAAACTCTGGGAAAACAGAATAAAACCACTAAACCACAAAAATGTTAATGCTCACTGTATTGGGCCAAATCAATGGGGTTTGTAATGCCATCTTATAGCCTAGCATGATTTCTGAATCAGCTAATTGTGATTAAATCAAGAAAAATCATTAACATGCCACATGTGAAGCCAGTATAGCCATCTATCTGAAGTCTATGCCAAAGGGCATTAATTCAAAGATGTTTCCCTTTGATCTGTTTTTTAACTGAGCCTATCTGAGATGAAGAAATTAAATTGCTCTCAATAGTGAAATAAGGAAGGGAGGGTAGGTGAGTTTGGTACCCATTAGTAACCTATAATCCTTTCTTCTTAACATACTTACAACAACAGATTTTCTCTGAAAATTTATGCTGTTGATGCAAATCACCTGATGGGTTGTGCTGGGGAAAAAAGAAAATTCAAAATAAATATTTTGATAAATCTAGGTTTACATAACATTTGGTAATAAGGACAAATGCATAGTTCATCTTTTTGAGTGCACTGTACATAACCTAATATTTTAAGCAACCGGTAAAACATTTTTTTGGAATGTTTCAATTCAAGAGCGTCTATGGTTAAGTCTAGACAAAAAGTATTTTCATTATGCCTTATTTCACATTTAATGAAAGAGATCTATACTAGATGTAAATGTAAAACACATTCATACTGAAATTTCATTTTCATTCACTAAAAACAGTTCAGAAATGTATGTTTCTTAATATATGTTTTGAACTAGGATGGTAAATTGTTTCCCTGACACTAAACGCTTTCCTTTCTTACCAAATTTCAGATAATTATCAGAATGTTAGTGAAAGATTTCCAGATTTCAACTGTCCAGTTCACTATAAGCATACATGTCATCTTATTTCTCCCCAAATTCTTAACTGTTTCATCTTTCTTGACTGATCAGAATGACCATACATAGCAATAAATAATCCAAGTACAGCCCTATGCTGAAATCAATGCAATACCTTATAGAGAACTGGTGGGAAACAAAGAAACCTGTTAAATGTACAGATAGTCCTCAACTTACAATCACAATTGAGCTCCAAATTTCTGTTGTTAAGTGAGGCACCTGTCAAGTTAATTTTACTCCATTTTACCCCCTTTCTTGCCAGTTATTCAGTGAATCACTGCAGTTAACAACATGGTTGTTAAGTGAATCTGGCTTTCCCATTCACTTTGCTTGTCAAAAGATAACAAAAATTGATCACATGTCCCCCCAGAACACTGCAACCGTCAGGAGTCAATTGCCAAGCATCTGAATTTTGATCACATAACCATGGGGATGCTACAAAGGTTTTAAGTGTGAAAAATTGTCATAGGTAACTTTTATAGTGCCGTTGTAACTTTGAATGGTCACTAAATTAACTGTTGTAAGTCAAGGACTATCTGTATTTATGTTCAGACAACATCTAAGTCTAAGTAATTCATAAAATTCATACTAAAAATTGAGTTCAAATTGTTTGCGGGAACATGCTGCATATTGACTCTAGACACAAAGTTATTTTTAACAAATAAAAAGCTATATCCCAGACATAGCACTGGTCCCTCCCACAAAGATGAATTCCATCTTATATGAAATTGACATCTATTCATTAAAATATGTTCAACCATTTTTTAAATTATTGCTTATACCAGTCTTCAACAAATAAGATATTGGACATTTCAATGATACTTCATGATACTTTAAAAAAGAAACTATAGTTAAGTATACTTATAATTTATAAGGTCTTGGGCTCTCAAACCCTTTGTCTCCTTTCTTTCTGTTCATGATGAAGAGAAGCACTAAATTTTGGTGAAAATCAAACACATATCATCATCCTCTTTAGCAGTCTTTACAAAAGTACTTTCAATTCTTCCTTTTTTTGAAAAGTTTTTTGTAAGAAAGCATTTTTGGCAGTAAATCTCAAAACAATCCGAAGAAACATCCGGAGGCACCATCACCCATTTAAAAATAGAAAAATAAATGTAAAAAATGTGTATGATCAACTTAAGGAGTTATTTAAACTTTTTTTTAAATCAGAAACTTAGTAACACTGATTCCTAAGACTTGGATATTTACACCTCATATTCAAGATTCTAATGTGATGTAATTATATGTTACAAAGCAAGAAAGAATTTCTTCTTTAAAAAACTTTCTCTTGTAGTTACAGAATGGCAGATTTATATTGTTGGCTTAAAAAGATTCATCTTATAAGTAGTAACTTTTAGCATCCAAATTAAAACGTTTTCTACAGCCATTTAGTTATGCAGTGCAGAGGCTTCTCAGATTCCTCTTTATAATAGCAAGTTGCATCTATCACCAACTATTTCTGGGCTGAATTGTTACGTATCAATGTTCACGTTTAGAGAAAAGGACACCAAAATAATCCTCATAACTGAATTTATGTTCCAGATACAGATCCAGTCGGAATCACTTGCAGGTAATCTTACAGTATTTCCAGACTTATTGAGTGGAGACTTTCTATTATCATTTTTTGAACCTTAGCAACCATTTGGATTTGATTACCAAGGGAGCACCTGACTTAAGTAAAGGGAATGTCCAGCTGCCTAGTCTTCTCAAAAGGCGTATCTCTTAGGGTCTCCAGGACACTTTCCTGGGGGTTCAAAGCAAGTTTGGAGATTTCAATTCGCAGCAAATTAGCCTGGTGGGGGCAAAAAAGGAGTTCAGCGAAACGGGGCTCCAGCTGCACCGGAGAAGGAGCGGCGGCGGAGGGTCTCCGACAGACAAGGAAGCTTGTTCGGGAGAGGAAACGGCGGCCCGTTAATGAGAAGCACTGAGAAAAGCGAGCGGTATTCCTGGAAGCCACGGGCGACTTCCTAAAGCAGCGGCGTTTTAACCTTCCTGGAGAAAGTCGGAGGGCCGTTTCCTGTCGGGCAGCCGGCCGGCGGGAGAGGTCTCCACGTACGCAACTCCACGGAGATGAGCGATGCTTGGCGGCTCTCCTTAAGCCGCTTAAGCCTCACAGCCGATCGGCACCTTCCTTTCGTTAGACATATTGGGCGCCATATTCCCTGCGACTTTTGATCTTTCACCCCGGGTCATAGGTCAAACCCTCGTTCTATTAGACTGCCTCTGCAGCGATCGCCCTCTTGCTTTCAGTTCCGGAATCACAGTGGCTGAAGGTAAGCGAGATAGGAAGAAAGGGAAACCGAAGGGAATGACCCATGCGCTGTTTCAAAGGAAGGCAATACGCATGCGTCCCGCATTAGGGAGCCCATTGGTAGAGTGGGTTAGGCTGCCGTGGTTCGCGATTGGCTGGGCGAAGCCAATCGCGCTCAGCGTTGGCGGGGAATTATTTCGCGCGTATTTTTGACGGCGGGGAATGTTGCTCATTTCATTTTACGTGTAACAAAACACTCAAGTTGCTTCTCAAGACACTTTGAGTTCAATTAAATTAGAAGGTGGTATTTTAGGGACGGGATTTAGTGACATAGAGTAAATACTACAAGGTTTATAATATACATGGAAAAGTGCTAATAAGCACAGGTAGTCTTTGACTTACAACATTTCATTTAATGACGGAGGGAAGATACAACTGGCACTGAAAGAAGTGGCTAATGATGGTTTTTCACACTTATGGCCATTGCAGCATCCCTATGGTCATGCGATCCTAATTCAGAAGCTTGGCAACTGGTTCATACTTATGATGGATGCAGTATTTGAGATAGTGATCAGTTTTTGCTACCTTCTGACAAGCAGTCAATGGGGAAGCTAGATTCACCTAACAGCCGTGTTACTAACTTAACTGTAGAGATTCATTGAACAACTGGCAGGAAAAGTCATTAACGGGGGCAAACCTCACTTAAAAAATGTCTCACTTAGCAGCAGAAATTTTGGGTTCAATTGTCGCAAGGTGAGGATTCTCTGTATTGTACCAGAATAAGAGTTGGAAGAGTCCTTGGAAGTCTTCTAATCCAATCTCTCAACTCCCACAGTCCTCAGCACTAGCTATGCTGCTTGAGCATTTTAGGTGTTGACGTTCAGCATGACTGAAAAGCTACAAGTTGGATAGTGCGGAAAAAAGATTCAGCAACACTGCTTGCACAGGGCAAAGCCATGGTCTTTGGTGTTAGGGAAGACTCCTGAATCGATCACGAATAGCCAAAACAAACAAACAAACAAACAAACCCTAACCAATGGATCCCTGAACAAATCAGCCTTAATTTCTCACTTGAGGCACAAATGACCAGGCTCAAATAATAATATTTCAGACACAGCAATGTGTCTGTCATGACAGGCATATAATGCCAGGAAAAGTGGAAGGAAAGACCACCAGCTGGATGGATTTAGTTACAATGCCAATGGCTGCGTCATTGAATAACTTGAGAGAGGGACACATTGTCTTGCAGAAAATCTAAAAGAATAACAGCCCCACAAATTCAGTACATTGATTCCAAGGTTAATAGCCGGATAACCTCTGAAATATTCACAGGCAAGGTAACATGTATCCAAGCAACTAACACTCAGTACACTACCTACAAATCTGATGATTTCAGGTAGAAATTACCATATTTTTTGGAGTATAAGACACACCTTTTTCCCTCAAAAGGTGAAAATCTGGGTGCGTCTTATACACTGAATACAGGATTTTTGGCCTCCAGAAACCCCGCCCCCTTCACCAAAATGGCCATGCATTGCCTTTAGGAGGCTTCCAGAGTGCTCCTGGGGGCTGGGGAGGGCAGAAATGAGTGAAAAATGGGCCATTTTTTGCTCTTTTTTGCCCTCCCCCCTCAGCCCCCAGGAGCACTCTACAAGCCTCCTAAAGGCTATGCATGCTCTTTTTTTTTTTTGACAAAAAACATGCCCATTTTGGGGAGGTCTGTAGAGTGCAAAAACCTTTTTTTAAAAATTTGCCTCTTCAAAATCTTGGTGCGTCTTATACTCTGGTGCATCTTATACTCTGAAAAATACGATCTGATTATCACTGACTCAGGTTTATTCATCATTTTATCTAATTTGCTTAAGACTCTTAAGTAAGATTCTTCGAAAAGAAAAGCAAAACAAAAAGCTGACGTTATAAAATTTTATTTCAGAAAAGGAAATAAAGCAAAGGCAGAGATATGCTCCAACTGTAAATATCGGGATATCAACTGGAAGTTAGAATGTCTGGAAGGTCTGCAAGCTGGAAACAAAGTAGCAGATTGTGTCCAGATAGACTGATTTAGTTCTTCCAAGGAAACGTTGAAATGTTAATTAATATAAAGGAAAGATTAAAGAAAACCATCCTCTATCTATCTTAAACTGATCTTCTTTACAATGTGTGCTTTAAGCTATACAATTTTTAAAATTTTAATACGGATTTAATTTAAACAAAATACAGAAAGGAGTTGAATGAAATACTCAGATATTGGTATTTACATTTTTCTAGAAATATCAGTTTTAACAGTAAAGAACTCTCAAGAAATGCTAATATTATTAGATGCCACACAGAAAACTGTGGGTCTTAAACTATGTGGCAAAACCACAAAAAAAATTGATCTACAAGTTGACAGTCTTTAGAACATTTTCAGTCCCTACTTAGTTGAAATAATTCTTATGAAATGGGTCTTCTTGAATTATAAACTTTGAGTCCATTCTGCACTGAGGAACGAGCATATTTTGTTAGAAGTGTGCCAGTCGTTTGCTTCTCTGAGCATAAATCCCTGTAAAATAGAAGGGTTTTTAAAAAATGTAATCTCCAAAACCATTTTAACAATTTCAATATTCTAAGGCAAATTACAAAATTGTCAATACCACATTGCATTTCAATACAGGTAGTCCTCAAATTATGACAACTGAGCCAAAAAATTATGTTGCTAAGTGAGACATTTTGCCCCATTTTACGACCTTTCTTGCCACAGTTGTTAACTGTGAATCACTGCAGTTGATGTTGGTAACACGGCTGTTAAGTGAATCTGGTTTCCCCACTTACTTTGCTTGTCAGGATGTCACAAATGGGGATCACAGTAACGGCCATAAGTATGAGCCAGTTGCCAAACATCTGAATTTTGATCAAATGATCATGGGGATGCTACAAAGGTTATAAGTGTGAAAAATGGTCATCAGTCACTTTTTTCAATGCCGTTGTAACTTTGAACAGTCACTAAATGAACTATTGTAAGTCAAGGACTACCTGTACACAGTGTCAACTAGCAGTAGCATACAATCTTGACTTAGAGGAAAATTGGAAATAATGTGCAATGATTGCAAGGAAGAATGCAAAAGGAAACGAGGAAGCTATTGATTAACAGACAGATACTCACAATGGGTTGAAAATATCTCAGTTCTAATAGTGAACAAAAACAAGAATTAGATGTGTTTGAGGAGCTGCCAAATTCAGCATATGAATTTGGAAATTCAGCATATGAAGATGGCTTTTGAACTGCTATAGGACTGCAGTTATACCACTTACTCTATATATGGAGCTATATCAGCTTCTGTCCATTTCTCCCGAATAGAGAACAAGCGTTTAAATCTTTCATTATCATCTTCTGGTAAATCTTCAACAGTCAGCAGGAAAATAATCTCTGGTTTAGAAGATCTATCCACAAGAGCCAATCCCTTGAATAAATAAAATCAAAATTGGAATATGTGCGGGAAACCTTTATTGAATAATTAAAATATAAACTTAATAAACATTTAAAAAAATGCACAGGTTGCTATGTTTATGTATTGTTCTTTCTTTCAATGTGAGAACTTCTTAAAGTTTCAGCCTTACATCAATCAACCTCATGATGTATTTAAGGCTAAAAGATGCAAATAACTTGAGAGCATCCAATCAGCTTTAAGGGAAACGTGATTGGGATTCCCCCCCCCCCCCCAGAATTCTTAATCTGACCCTATTAGTTGTGGATTTTCAAATTCATGCTCCAGATTGAGCACATTTCTGAAAGTGGTATTTCTTATAAAATGGAATGGAATGGAATGGAATAGAATAGAATAGAATTCTTTATTGGCCAGGTGTGATTGGACACTCAAGGAATTTGTCTTTGGTATATATGCTCTCAGTGTACATAAGGAGAATAAAATACATTCATCAAGAATAAAAGATACAACACTTAGTGATAGTCAAGGTTACTAATAAGCCATCAAATCGTACTAGGAAACAAATAAAAACAATATAAATTGAAAGATATAAGCAACATGGTTATAGTAATAAGTTGGAAGAGATAGATACTAGTAAGGAATAGAAGAAGAATAGTAATACGGTCTTAGTAAATTATTTGACAGTGTTTTGGGAATTAGTTGTTAAGCAGAGTGATGGCATTATATCACATTACCTTTAACTGATCCAGTCTAGTTGTCATTCCTTCAGGGACACTCTGCTGCCACACTTCTTGAAATTCCGAGAGGTTGAATTTGACAGCATTTTGTAAGAGCATTTGTGCAATTGCTCTACACACCTTCTCTTCATTCATTTCAAAGTAAGCCTCACCTGGGAAGGAGCATTAAAAACCACAAGTAATTAAGGAAGATGTCACATGCACTTCAGTGTATCTTTAAAAAACTCCCATCAACATCAAAAAAACATTACATTCTGTAATGAACCAGAATTAATTCAATAGTTTAACCTTGAATCTGGCATTCATATGCATTCATTCATTCAGTTTTATCCTGCCATTCTGATCTATTGAATATTCAAACCAGGCGTGTTATCTTCATTATTAAAAATAAGCAGTTATGAAGGCTACCTACCTTCATCCATGTATTTTTCTCCATAACTTTCCAGGATGTGTTCTATCATTTCCCTGAAATAGAAATGTGCCTAATTTCAGTGTAAAGTATAATAAAGTCAGTTCTCTACAGAATTTGATTTAGAACTACCAGTAGCCACCCAGGTTATCCTTACATTATTTATTAACACATTTTCTTTGAATGTATAATAAATACAATACAATAATACAATAGCAGAGTTGGAAGGGATCTTGGAGGTCTTCTAGTCCAACCCCCTGCCTAGGCAGGAAACTCTACACTGTTCCAGACAAATGGCTATCCAACATCTTCTTAAAGACTTCCAGTGTTGGGTCATTCACAACTTCTGGAGGCAAGCTCTTGTTCCATCTTTGATGATAGGGGGAGAAATTTTAGCCCCCTCAGAGAGGGCCCGCAATCTGGGAGTCCTCCTGGATACACGGCTTAGTTTAGAAGAACACCTGACGGCCGTGACCAGGGGGGCCTTTTACCTAACCCTAGCCGACACTGTCTGGCCGACGGCACCCTGAGGAGGCCAACTCTGTGGGATCGCACTGGACGGTGGGATGCTACCGGTGGCAGTAGGTGCTCTCGCAGGTATCCTGGGCCTAAGCCATGGAGCGCTTTAAAGGTCATAATTAGTACCTTGAATCACACCCGGAAGACAACCGGCAACCAGTGCAGGCCGCCTAAAAGGGGTGCAACATGGGAGCACCTAGGTACCCCCATGATAACCCGCGCAGCCGCATTCTGGACCAGTTGAAGCCTCCGGGTGCTCTTCAAGGGCAGCCCCATGTAGAGAGCATTACAGTAGTCCAGGCGAGAAAGGACGAGGGCATGAGTGACTATGCACAGAGCATCCCGATCCGGGAAGGGGCGCAACTGACCAATGACTCCCCATTTCTGGGGGGTCCTGCTGGGAAATAGACTTTCAAGGCATCAAGAATGGGTTCCATCAATTAAAAGTCAAATTGATCGGATACTAGGCAGGCCTCATTTAATGATAAGCTTGTTTAGTAACTCTTCCAATTGAAAGTTACAATTTATCTGCCATGAAAAAATATTGGTATGACCTCTAAACAGGGTAGATTCACACATCACACAATAAAGATGATGTACTTTTTTGGCTGGAACTTAGCTCATTGTGTAATCCAGCCATTATGGCTTGTAATAACATGGCTTTTGTTTTAGTACATTTTATGAACTTGTAATTACTCCTAATTTCGTAAATAAGCCCTATTAAGGAAAGACTTGGCACATGAATCCAGCCTTATCTCCTTTGGCTTTAAATCTGAAAGCAGGCATTTTGTAAACAACATTTAATAACTGAAACAGAAACCTTTCTCAAATAATCAATGAGGTGAGCCTTATTCTTTTAGAACAAAGTACAGGTAAATAAAATAACTTACTTGGGTTCTAGAGGTCCAAGTTCTCGAACACATATACTTAAAGGGACTTTATTGAATAACCAGGACTCTGAATATATTAGTTGGGTCACATGATTCAAGAGTTTCATCTCATAGTCAAAGTCTAGAATCCTCCAGAATCCTGCAAGCAGAGAAGGGCATTAGCGTACAAAATCCTTTATAAAAACTTCAGTTCCATTCTTGATCTTTTTCCTACTCTTTTATCTGTATAATGATCATAATGTCAGTCTAGTTATTTTCTTCTTTCGCACTCAATTGAAGGAGAGACAGATTGGTCTAGTGGTTAATGCACCAGGGTAGAAACCAGGAGGCTGTGAATTCTAGTCCCGTCTTAGGCATGAAGGCAGCTGGGTGACATTGGGCCAGTAACTCTCTCTCAGCCCTAGGAAGGAGACAATTGCAAGCCACCCCACTGTTCACATGACTTGGTCATCCGTCTTCCTGTCGTCGTCCCCACCCAGCCCAGTTGCCAAGTTCCAAAGGTTGGGGACTGTTGCAGGAGAAGTAAGCAATTTTCTGTTTAAATAAGGAATTCCAAGAAACATAGGTAGCTATAACTACCTTGAACTTGGCATGCTTTCAGAACCTTCAGTTGATGCATTATTTCTTCCTCACTTGCTTGGACCAAATCCAAGAAGTCTTCTGTTGTATACTACAGAAAGTAAAACAAAACATACATGAGTTCCTTAAGTCTGAATGCTATTCTGAGTGCCTTGGAATTGCTTTATAAACAAAAGTTTAAAACTGTACTTGTGTATTTAATCATGAGTATTTTATTTTCATAGCTTTCACTGACTAGGAAGTATAAAATTGGAGGCTGAATGAGACTTTCATAAGCCTACATTTATTTCAAGCTACATTTATTTCAAGAATCTGAAATTTTGTTGGATTAAGCACTGACTCAGGAATTTTGCCATATGCTGAGGCCTGTGCTGGAATGATACTTCAGGACTTTTAACAGATGAATCAAGTACTACCCACTTTGCTACTTAAAACAGAACCAAAATGTAATTTTAAAAAAGTAATGAAAACCCTATCGGATTTTAAAGGCACAAAAGGGATGGAGTCAATTTTTGTTCGCTTTGTTTTGGAAGGACAGAAACTGTAAGCCACCCAGAGTCACTTGAACAGTGAGATGAGCAGCATATAAATTTAATAAATAAAATAAATAATAGTTATGCACTTCGGAAACTGCCAAAGGAAAAAAATATTACCCCCCTGATAATTAATATCTCAGCCCATAGTAACCGGGATCCCAGAGACATAGATTAGAATTAATTGGTGAGTGGGAAGTTGTATTTACCCTACACACCAAGCTAAAAAGTTTAGGTAATTAATACATGAACACATGGCTAACCTACTCACTTTTTACAATGGGCCATATGGGGAAATAATACAAACATGTGTTCCGGGGAATCTAATATGGGTTAGGACTCTCTAATTGCAATTCATGCTTTGCTTAATTTTTATTCTTGCACAAAGTTTATGTCTTTTTATTAAAAACTCCATCTTGTTTTGGGTCATGAGAACTTTTTCATCCATCTATCATCTTCCTTATCTTATATAATGATTACCTTTGAGTTTGCATCAATTCTCTCTTTTTCACTATCTGGACCTTCATAAGGATTTTCCAATAGAAGTTTCTTGAGTTTCTTCAATTTAGGCCGGCATCTTCTTAGTTCCCAAAAATGATTGGAGAACCCTGCAATCTACAACAAGAACTGTCATCGGAACTGCCAGGCTAATCTGTAAAGTTGGCAGTTGCAGATATAACTGCATCCATCAGCAACAGCAAAGTATGAACATAGCATAACGCTCCTTATGCTTGGCATGTTAAACGACTGTCTTTGTGAACCGTGTTTCTCAATTTTAGCAGTTCGAAGATGTGTGGACTTCAACTCCCAGAATTCCTCAGCCAGAACACTGGAGTTGAAACCCACACCTCTTCAAGCTGCCATGGTTGAGAAAAATTGCTTTAGAACTTCAGACCTTTGGGTATATTTGCTCCACTTCCATTGAATTCATCTGGCTCTTTTAACATAAGAAGATTCAATTGTCATTGTGGACTTTCAGAAATTTCGGACATCATATTATTCCTGGATATAGTGAGTTGCAATCCAACCATATCTAAAGTACCACACATCCCCCCACTCCACACAAAAATTTTAAACAAAATTTTGCTTTTATTTCTCCTCAGCTGCTGTCTTAAATACCAATGCATGCCAAGATCTATTAATTGAGGAAAAAACCAGAACAAGCAATCAAGCAATCTGTACCTTGCTTTTTCCAAGTGTATCCAAAATGTGTGATGTCCAAAAGAAATCAAAAATTATGTTTGTGTCTGTGTTATAATTTTACTATTTAAACCAGTGGCATTTAGAGATTTAACTTATTTTTATTGCACTTTCCTGGAGAAATAACTGCTATAGTCACAGAATCATGGAGCCATACAGGGGTGGGGGGGAAGGATGTTTCATCTCGTTCAGCCGTTTGCCCATCATTCTATCAAATACCACATTCCTGCTAAATCAAGGATATGCCCTCTTAGAAATTACTGAGTCCCATATTCAATCAGCTGCTATATGCTCTCAAATCCAACACCCTCCTCATATATGCCTATTTTAAATAATTATCCTACACATTATATGTCTAAGTACTAAAATATTTATTGCATCTCTTGGCCACAGAATGCTCTGACTTAATTCATTGGATAAACTAAGGTTCTCTCCCATCCACAAATATGAACTCCTAGGAAAAGGATTAAAAGTGACTTTTTTTTTTAAAGGAAGGAGAATGACTTTTCAAAGATCTTAACTTGCTCTGGAGGATCTTCAGGCACACAATACCTCAGGATGGAGTATATTAGTAGTAGGCTTGCCTGCACGAAGCTGCTCTGGCGTTTCACCGGAAGGAACAAAAAGCAACATATTGGAAGTATCTGCTATTTTCATGTCGTAAGTCTTATCCTTACTGCATATCACAGCATGTTCATTTTTCTCTCCACGGATCACCAGGCTGCAAGATCAAACAAATGCCAGGTTCAAACTACAATGTGTTGACCAAAAGGTTTAAATATATCTAATAATAAATAAAGTTAGGAGGCTGATACATCTGAAAAGGTCCAATTTCTCCTAGTATCCAAGGTATGTTGTATCATTATGCTCAGTCAAGGAAAGAAACACAGAAACGGGCTATACTTAATGCAGTGTTTCTCTTGGCAAATTTAAGATGAATGGACTTCAACTCCCAGAATCCCCCAAATTTGAGCAACACATTTGGAGCATACAGATGCGGACAATGCAATTCTTTTATTGCAAGGATCTCCAAACTTGGCAACTTTAAGAGTTGTGGACTTCAACTCCCAGAATTCCCAGGCCAGTTTGGGGAATTCGGAGACCCCTGCTTTATTGAATTAGATCAGCTGACCCTCCCAGGCGCTAGAGGTCGCTGTAAAGTCGCCAGCCGCACGCTTTACCGCAAGGGGGGTCCCTGCCGAGCATGCGCGTACCTTCGCCCCGCCTCCAACTCCTGACACAACTCCGGCTCCAGTTGCAGAAGACAGTAATCGCCGGCATCGATCCGCGGACTGAAACTGAGGCACTGTACCGTTGGAAGCAGCTCCGCCGGGTTTAGTTTAGCGACTTGCAGCGTCGCATCGACCTCCTCGCGGCGTCGCATATCCTCGGGGGCTTTTTCGCTCCTCGGAGTTTCACGGGCGTCTCTGACAGGAGAAGAGGACGGCCTCTCTTCCGAAAGCGCGCCAAAATCACGTCGTCACAGTGATGCAAAGGGGGCGGAGCTTACATTGCTCAGGGGCCCAATCCGAAAGGGAGAGGGTGGGGCTAATCACCCCGCCACAAAAACAGCCGTTGAGACTCTGAGAAGAGCCAGAAGGAGGATCAGCGGGCTGGTGGGAGAAGCACGTAGATAACCGTTACTGGATATATCTAGTTTAATGAAAAGGAGGACTAGGGATGACATGATAGCAGCCTTTCAATATTTGAAGGGCTGCCACAAAAGAAGAGGGAGTCGAGCTATTCTCAAAGCACTTGAAGGCAGGACAAGAAACAATGGGTGGAAACTGATCAAGGAGAAAAGCAACAAATAGAATAGGAACTAGGAATAGAATGGAAAAGATAGGATGGAATAGGAATAAAATAGGAACTAGGAATAGGATAGGATGGAATAGCAAGAAGCAATGGGTGGAAACTAATCAAGGAGAGAAGCAACATAAATTCCTAGCAACATCCTAGGAATTTGGAATAGAATAGGAATTAGGAATAGGACAGGATGCAGTACAATACAATAGCAGAGTTGGAAGGGACCTTGGAGGTCTTCTAGTTCAACCCCCTGCCTAGGCAGGAAACCCTATACCGTTTCAGACAGATGGCTATCCAACATCTTCTTAAAGACTTCCAGTGTTGGGGCATTCACAACTTCTGGAGGCAAGCTGTTCCACTGATTAATTGTTCTAACTGTCAGGAAATTTCCTGACTAGAATATGAATAGGATAGGAATTTTATTGTCATTTTGAATGTACACTAATCTGCATATATTAAAATGAAATTTCATTGCATATAGCTCTCAAAGAGTCACCATCTGCAACATACACAACATGAGCATGACAAAATTTAAAAAATACCAAGTTATGTATGTACCCACATTTAATATGACACAGAAACAACACAGTCTAGTTAGGATGTATAAGAAACGAAAATAGGCTATTTTGAAACCTCCCAGAGGAGTAGAGTTCCCTGCCTGGGTTCCCTGCTTGGGCAGGGGTTGGATTAGATCATGGGTGTCATACTCAGCATAGCACGTTGCTATTCCGTGGCTTTTTGTGGTGTTTTTCCCCTTTATGGAGCTGAGCTGGGGGTGGCCTGCGCATGACACATCTGGCCCGCAGGCTGCCAGTTTGATACCCCTGGACTAGACCTCTAAGGTCCCTTTTAACTGATAAACATAATGTAATGCTTCATTATTGCTGCATTTTTGTTACTTTTGAGGAAGAAAAAGACAACAGGTGGCAAAAAAGAAAATACATAAAAACCAGGTTTTTTACAAGCATCATTCAATGAAACAGGACCAAATTTGTTGCATAAGTATTTTCAATATTTCATTAGTTTGAACTGAATATCTTAATTGCTGGAAGTCATTGCTAAATCCAGGTAGTATATAATTATCAAAAGCATTACCGGTATGTTAAAAGAGTTAATTTCTGACTTAACAGCGAAATGTTTTTTTTTTAAATGGGCTCTTTTAAAAAATAATAGTCCATCCCTAATGAAAAAATATAGGTCTCATGCTTATCAGGATTCTAAACCCTGGAAGGAAGAGGGAAAAAGCCAACCTCATTTGGTTATCTTTAAATAAAGACTAGAATTCATTTTGAATGCAGTAATACCAATATGGCTATTTGAGTAATATACAGGAACCACAAGGTTTTCCAACTCATTCAGATGGTTTCCCTCATAATGCACAAATATAAAAAAGATTTATTGATTAATATTGCAATAATCTATGCATTAATTGTGAAAATTTGGGATTGCAATGATTTAATCTTACCAAATGTACTCCGTATAGTCTTCACTGCAGATAACATTCCTTTTAACAGAATTTCCCACATTTTACATAGGATTCCTTTGTAAAAGGATTCCTAATCCTTCCAAAAGTTTTTAAAGCCATAGTGAGAAAACTAATTGAATGGGTGAATAATTTCCAAGCAGCCGAACCAATGAGAGAGGAATGCTGGCACTTGTAGTTCAGCTGCATATCTGAAGGGCATGGACTCCCAAGTCCTGGTTTGAGGATGCAGCTCCTTGACTCTTCAGCCACCCATTATTATACAATTATTTTACATTCCACTATGTATTTAATTCTATGTTCCAGAATACCACATGGGGGCAGATTGCTATAACATATGAATAACTTTGCTGGGTCAGAAAAACTATAATGAAAATATGGTGTACTCTCCAAGAGTACAGAAATCAGGATGATCACTTAGAGAAAAGTAAAGAGTGCCTTGTATCTCTTTCCTGACATCTAATGGTGATCTGGAATTTTGCAGCCTAAATCTGTTAGCCCTAATGAAAATAAAGGTAGTCCTCAATTTATAACAATTCATTTAGTGACTGTTCAAAGTTACAAGGGCATTGAAAAAAGTGACATGACTATTTTTCACACGACTTGCAGCATCTCCATGATCACATGACTTACATTCTGATGCTTGACAACTGATTTATATTTATGACGGTCGCAGCATCCCGGGGTCATGTGATCATCTTTTGCGACCTGACAAGCAAAGTCAATGGGGAAGCCAGATTCACTTAACAACTGTGACTAATTTAACAACTGCTCTGATTCACTTAAATGTGGCAACAAAAGTGGCAGAATGGGGGAAAAATTCACTTAAAAAATTTCTCACTAATCAACATCTATCCTGGGCTAAATTGTGATCATAAGTTGAGGATTACCTGTATAAGATAATTGAAGGTGGAGATTTCAGTTGCATTGCTCTAGCTTCCTGTTGTCCAGCTGCTGGCTGTTTTTGTGTTGTTGAAAAAATCCAGGATGTTTAATAACTGGTGCATTCTTCAAAGTATAACATACGGGCCATATTTGGCATAATGGGCTTAATTACACTTTACTTAAGCAAATATCCTTGTTTTGCCCAACATGCTGAGTTACAATCTGTCCAACTCTATTTTAATCTAGCATGTTGTAGAAAGCGGAACATATGATTAGTTTATAGTTCAGTGTACTGTGGAAATCCCCACAAATGAATCAAATAAAATATGACAATTAACTATGGATAATGAATTACGCAAAGTCTGAACTTGGAGTTATACTTCAGTGGGGAGTTAGAGATATATATGGTAAGAGTTGAACATATGCCAATCCCATTAAAAAAAACATTAGTATTCTCAAGTAAATTAATACTATTATGGAAACAATTTGTGAAGTTATGATTTTACTATCATAGTTTAAAATGCACAAATTATATCTAATATTTAAAATACTGTATTGACAATTTTATTTTGCTTCTAACAAGTTATCCTATCCCAAACAAGCCTTAGTCTTTAGATAAGACTAAAAAAAGGAACTCTTTTTATTAGAGAAGAATGGGGGGGGGGGGGGAGAACTGGAACACCCTTTAATTTGTTCTGCTTTTCTCAGCTTGAGGAAACAAATATTTTTAACAAATAAAAAAAAATTCTCCTGGAGCCTTTATTGCCTTTTCAAAAAAGAAACCCATTTTCAACTGCAAAGTCCTGGCAATTCTCCCTCTCATTACAGCCTCTTTTAGGACTCAGTTTATGATATCTTGTCTTAGAGAGCAAAATATGCAGAAGTGTGTATATTTGTAAATTATATCCCTGCCTTGGGGTGGTTAAAAGCTCATGAAAATATCAAGGCTATTTGGCTGATATAAGGAGCAGAATGCCACATTAACCAGAAAATATATACTAGTCCCAATCCCTTTTCTTGGCTGATATTTATCTTGTAAATTAAAAAAAAGTATGTCTCCCTTGGGATTAGAATTACCCTGTGTGCTATGGGAGAAGAATTAAGATTTATTAAATAGAATGCTAGAAAATAAAATAAAAAGGGGACTCCTTACTTTATATCTGGAGGCCAAAAGGAGAAATTAAGAACAGTAATCCTCTTATAAGAGAATTTCCATTGCTAAGCAATGGAATTGATAAGTGAGTTACACTTAGGGTAATATGATCATTTCCCCCCACAGTTGTTTCAATCAATCAGAATAGAACTAGGAGGGACGTTGGAGGTCTTCTAATCCAGCCCCCTGTTCAAGCAGGAGACCCTATACCATTTTAGATAGGTGTCTGTCCAGTCTTTCTTGAACAATCTCCAGTGGTGAAGCACCCACAACTTCTGAGGGCAAGCATTTCCACTGGTTAAATGCCCTCACAGTTAAGAAGTTTCTCCTTAATTCCTTGTTGCTTTTCTCTTTGATTAATTTCCATTCATTGTTTCTTTTCTTGCCTTCTGGTGCTTTGGAAAATAAGTTGCCCTCCCTCTTCTTTGTGGAGCCCTTCAATACTGGAATACTGCTATCATGTCACCCTAGTCCTTATTTTCTCTAGACTGGCCATATCCAATTCCTGCAACCCTTCTTCATATGTTTTAGTTTATGACCTTTAATCATCTTAGTTGCTCTTCTTTGCACTTTTTCCAAAGCTTCAGCATCTTTTTTTGTACTGTGGTGACCAAAACTGGATACAGTATTCCAGGTGTTGGGGAAAACACATGGTCGTTAAACAATCCAGTTTCCATGATTGACTTTGCTTATTGGAAACTTCCTGGGAAGGTCACCAATAGCAGTCACATGACCCTGGTATGCTGCGATTGTCATAAATAGATGCCATTGCCAAGCACCCAAATCTTGATTACATGACCATGGGGTGCTATGATAGTTGCAAGTGTGAGGGCCAGTTTGATTCCATTTTTTTCAGCGCTGATATAACTGGTTGGTAAATGAATGGTTTTAAGTCGAGGACTACCTGTACTAGGAGAGTTAATTCTCCATTTGGGTTTGACTGACATGTTTAATTATAGAAGGCCAATTTGGTGTAATGATTAAGATGCTGGCCTAGAAACCAGGAGACTGTGAGTTCTAGTCCTACCTTAGGCACAAAAGCCAGTTATATGACTTGAGGAAAATAGGAGGAGATAGGTTTTTATCTTGAGTTACTTATCTCTATATATAAAAGTGAAGTATCACTCATGCATCATCACCAAATCTCCAAAACCATAAAGCCTACAAACTTGAAATTTGGCATGTATGTTCCTCTTGGCTTCTAGGTACTAACTAAGAAAGGATTTTTCAAAATTACCATCGGATCATTAGTATTTCTTATATTATTATTAACATACTCTGATGCTAATGTGTTAGATATTTTACTCTCCCTCCCCACCTGAAAAGAACTCTGTTCCAACTGCTGTGTGGGTGTGGCCAGCACGTGACTCATCCAGCCTGCAGGATGGCAGTTCAGACATTCTACCTCCCCGCCCCATCTGAAAAATGCCCTGATGCTAAGGAGTTAGACTGGGAGAGAAGGGGATAAGATGGAGAGCCTCTGGGGGCAAGCCTGAGGCTCTCCATCTTAACTATCATAGTTAACTACTCATAACTACTCATTAATTTTCAATCTGTAAAGTGTTGATTTATCAAGCCCAATCACATAGTTTTGTAGCGGAGCATGGATATCCAGCTAGTAAAATAATAAAGATGGGGTAAAACTCTGATAATACCCTAAAAATAATGTAGTAAAAATTATGTAACTTGAAACAAAGCAGGTCAATGGTATGCAGTTACTGCATTTATTTCAACCATAGCCTTGAATTTTGTTTCAGGGTAGGACTTCTCACTTAGTCAAACCACAATATAGCGCAGCATCTTCTGCAGACCTACTTACAACTACTAAAAAATTATACTGTAAGGAAAACTATGAAATTTACATAGAAAATATTGCACATCAGTTTTCACCCACTTCTCCCTGGTATTGGACCATGGATAAAATACAGTGATCTAACATCATCCACCCTTTAAACGAACAATATTGTAGTCACAGCTTGCTATGTTGACTGCTACCCTGACAGTCTTCCAGTTGCTTTTATGAGGGTTTGCTTTATTTCCTGTTGTCTTTAATTTTAGTTTTCAGGATTTATTTTTACTTTACTCTGTCGCTTGAGCAAAAGGAGTTTGTTAGTCCTTTTTTCAGAGCTCATAAATGCCTATACTTTATAAAATGTGTCAGCTAGAAAAGATCCTAACAAATTCCTTCTGATTTTTTGCTACCATAGATTGTTCTCTCACAAGAGTGAGTTGAACAGGGTCAAAGCTTAGCTTTGCTTACGCTACTCTAATCTCCTGTCTTTGTGCCTATAGGCCAGAAGAGAAGATGAATCACAAAATAATAACCCACTGCAAGATTTAGACAAAACAAGGAACCCAGGGAAAGAAGCTAATTGTGATCAAGGTCTTCTGCCTTACTCCCATCCTGTGCAAGCTCATGGCCAATGTGTATGTTAACAGGGCAACATTCAATACATGCCATCCTTAATGCAGGGATGATATTCATTTACTTTCCCTACCTGTTTGTAAATGTGAGTGCACACGCCCTGTGCACGCATGCACTCAGTTTTTGGCGCATGCACTTTGATCATACGTGCAGCTTGCCCTCATGCATGCGGCTTGAAAACTTGCCTAAATAGGACAGCGTAGAGCTGGGAGGGGGAATCACCCATAAATTCCACTATCGTTTTGGATGAACTGGTCCAAACCGGCTGAATACCACTTCTGCATTAATGCTGGACATTATATCAGAGATGCACCATTTGAAATCCCAGCTCTTGAAAGTGTGATGTGCTTTGCAAGGACCTCCAAAAGTTACCCAATTGTAATGTTTAATGGAAACCTATTACACATACTAATGCGGAGAGATCGTATTAACACTTACTTTTAGTTGCATGGAAATTAAATTTGCAGTTTTAAGGAATTTCTTCTGTGATGTAGCTCCCGGCAGCTCTCAGTCTAGGAAAAAAAAATGTGCATCATGCATTAAACTATGGTTTGTTTGAGGTTTATCAAATAAACCAGAATAGGTTGCATTTACAGGATTTGAACGTTGCCCGACCAGGAAAATATCCCATCAGGGAAGTAATGGTAAGATTTGTATATGGTTGCAAAGGCATTAGAGGGATCATGTTTGAGAAGGCGCTTGAATGACTTTTAGAGTTAATTCTCAACTTGCCACTAATGGTCAGAAAGTGGGTCACCATGTGACTGCGCCCATCAAGTGGGTCACCTTGTAACCACATCCAATTTTGCAACCATTTTGCAGGGGTATGGGGGGGTCATGTGCAGGTGCGTGGGGGGTGGAGCGCATGGGGGGAGGTTGCGCGTGGATGCACAGGGCGGAGCACATGTGGAGGTGTAAACATGCGCAGGGTGGGGTGTGGGGGTCGCACATGTATGTGCGGGAGGTGGGGCTAGTGGCACGTGGAGAGTTGCATGTGCATGCACGGGGGTGCATTGCATTTTGGGGGTTAGGGCACATGCACACACATTTACACACAGAATTTGGGCACTCGGTCCGGAAAAGGTTAGCCATCACTGGTTTAAGGTTTATCTTCCACTTATGGAACAAGTGGAACTGGTTGCTCAGGCTTCAGGTTTTTATGAGACCCACTCCGCAGGGTCACCTAAGCTCAGAGGTGTGTGACCTGCTCTTGGGCCTGTGGTTGGATGAGTCTTGCAGTGGGATGATTAAAAGCAGAGCCCTGTCGATGATGGATTGCAACACTTCAACTCGGGAGCTGCCTTCTGTGAGAGACACAATCTCACTTCAAATGAGAAGTGAGGTTTTTATTCATTCACACGTTTGCACAGTAGCTAGCGCTCTGTTACAGGACATAACTGTAGACTGCTTCTTTATTTTAATGAACCTTATTTCATTTCTGTAGCCTTTTATGGACACAGCAAGACAGCAATCTTCACGGTTTCATTCCAGGTCATTTTCTTGCTTCTTTTGTAAGATGCTGTAGGCTCTTCAGAAGGAAAATAAATAAATAAATGTTGACTTATTTACTGTATTCCTTGTACTCCCTTCTACTTCAAAAATTAACAGTAACGTTCCAAATCATAGGAAAAAAATTCCAGCTCACAAATAACATTACTTAAATATTGCTAAAAACTAATTCCATTCCTTCTCTTCAAGTGCTCATAGGGCCTTATGAATCCCCAAAGGCAGCAGATTTCAAAAGGCAGGAAAAAAAACCTCTTTTCAATTCCTTCCTACCCTTAACCTATGAAAGAGGAAAAACCCAACAGATCCTCTCCTGGGTAACTGTCAGCCTTTTGAGGTAATCCAGACAAGAAGCCAAACTATGAGAATAAAACTGCCTTTATTATAAGGTTACAGTAACAGAATCTTGCAAATCCGAAAAGCATTTCTTCCCTTCTGTAATATGTGTGGATGGCCTTGGCAGACTAGGTCAAGAGACATTGTCAAGGGAACAATCAGATAAGAGACAGCATATAGCATGAATCCTCAAATTACGGCCCACGGACCACATGTGGCCCGCTGAATCCATTAATCTAGCCTGCGCAGGACCACAAGGCCTCCCCCGCCCACATCACCCCGCCCACCCTGAGGCTGACTGCAGGACTTACCTTCCGAGCCCTGCAGGTTGGAACTGAAAGGTAAGGCCAACGCATTTGGCCGGCAGAGACATTTTGGAGGTGTGGTGGGGTGAAAAACGGGGCACATAGACACCCCGGGGGGGGGGGGCAAAAATGAGCAAAACAGCCCGTTTTTGCTAAAAAAAAAAAAAGAGAGCTGTTTTTGGCCTCCCTCACCTCCAAAAGATAAAGAGGGATAGGTAGACAGAGAGAAAGAGAGACGGGGGGGGGGAGGGACAGAGAGAGAGAGAGGGACAAAGAGAGAGAGAGATTTCTGAAGCTCCTTGGGGCTGAGAAGAATTGCTGCAAAACTGAGTTTCCTGAAGTGGACCACTAAACTTCTAAACAACTGAAAAAATGATCTAGTAAAAAGAAGAGGCAACCAAAAGAGCAACATGCAAACAAAAGCAAATAAAACACCCCCAGGAGCAAAATAAACTAAAGTTTCATTTGTGTGCATTGTTCAATGGACTGTTAAACTGGCCACACCCCACCTAATCACATGACATAGCCATGCTCACCCAGTCCCAGTCACATGACCACCTAGGCACGCCCACCCAGCCGGTCTGGCCCTCCAACAGTCTGAGGGACCGTGAATTGGCCCCCAGTTTCAAAAGTTTGAGGACCCCAGCCTGTAGCTGGATAGTGGACTGGGCAAGAGGCTCAGGAGAGACCATCCCTACTTTTGGGAGCCTGTAAAGGAAATGGGGGAGAAGAGAAACACAACTTTCAGATTTGCAAGATTCCGTCAGTGTAACTTTACAATAAAGTAAGCTGATCTGGTTGTGTTTCTTATCTGATACAGTATGTCCTGCAAGGCCAACTTCAGTCTTGTTTATCTGACTGTTCCCTTGCCAGAATCCCTTTGCCCAGTTTTCCAAGGTCATTCTCACATACCATTATACTTCCTTTACGTTTACTTTCCAGAAACCAGAATGGGGTCAATTCTGAAACCCCAAAGGTGCTTTTTGCAAAGGCAACTGGACTTCCTTGTTTTTTTTGGAAGTGTTTCACTTCTCATCCAAGGAGCCTCTTTTTCCCCCCATATATCATACATATTACATTTTTAAAAACATTTGGTAACTTTTGAAGGTTAATTTAATGTTTCTTTAATGTTTAAGGAGAAAGAAAAAAACCATTAACATACCAAAGCCATTAGTAAAAGGACAATATTATCTATTAGTTATTTACCATATTAGGAATAGATAAGAATGAAATAGTATTTGATACATAGAATGTGACACTTCATCCAGGATTTTTTAATTACCGAAAAGCTCACTTAAGAACCCTATTTAGTTAATATAGTGTAAATTGACACCATGCTGTGATTTTAAAGCTATACAGTAAAGTCTGTTACTCTCTTAAAAACCAATAAAAGCCTCTGGACTGGAGTACTGTAGGCTAAAGACTTTTCTCCATACTCTCCTCTTTTCTTTTCGTTTTGGGAATTTGTAGATGATTTGACATACACGACAATGAAAACGTTGAGCTGGAAATCTTGGGCAAGAACTACCAGGAGATTAACTTCACAAAATGCAAAACCTGTAAACAAGCCTCCACATTGACGGTGGCTGTTAATCAAACTTTGAGAATTATCAAGGGGAAAAAAACCTGAACATTTTTTGTTTAAAGCTGCTTTCAAGAGGTCTTCAGCTAGGTAGCAGAGTTTAGAGTTGTTGTTTTTTTCTAGAGTTTTATTTCATTTGTATGCCGCCCTTTTCCCTGAAGGGACTCAGGGCGGCTCACAACTCAAACAAGGGAAGGGAGATACAGACAGTTAACAACAACACAAAACAATACATAATTTAAAAAACACAACAATCATACCATTCGAGATAGGGGCAACGATTCTTTAGCCCCAGGCCTGTCGGAACAGCCAGGTTTTAAGGGCTATGCGGAAGGCCTGGAGGGTGGTGAGGGTGCGAATCTCCACGGGGAGTTCGTTCCAGAGGGTCGGAGCAGCCACAGAGAAGGCTCTCCTCCGGGTAGTCGCCAGTCGACACTGGCCGGCGGATGGAATTCGGAGGAGGCCTGCTCTGTGCGATCTAATTGGTCTGGTGGAGGTAATTGGCAGCAGGCGGTCTCTCAAGCAGAGTGTACAGATAACTTTTTTCAGATTTCAGAAAGCTAAACAGGTTCCGATCCCATGGTACTTGGGTGGGAGACTGGTAGGAATTTTATTTATTAGATTTGTCTGTCCCTCCCCACATCTAATCTAGACTGTAGACTAAACTGGAAAGTTAAAGTAAGTGGTTTCTGAAGGTTTTTTTTTTAAATTGCTTAATAGCAGGTTTAGCTTGAGATATAGATTTCTTGATAAGAAGGGACAGAGGCTTAGAATGAAGCTGATGCCCACATTTCACATCACTGTTCCATTGCTTCTCCCCTACGGATGCACTGGGGACATTTTAAATGTTCTCTTCCCCTGCCACTTCCAAGTTTGTTTTTCAGTTGTGGGCTTCCACACCCACATATTGTTTGAAAGCTTGAAAAGCATCCGTGACAGAAGCAGCAGCAAAACTGCATGTGAAATGGGCAGCCATATAAACTAAATAAAGACCTCTCATTGCTCATTAATGTGTCCATGTGGTTACCTCAGGGTTGAGGAACCTAGGCCCTATTATGACTTGTGGACTTCCAGAATTCCTGAGCCAGCCATGCTCAGCTCATAAAAGGGCCAAGATTCCCCACCCCGTGTTACCAGAAATCAACCTGAGATGAAGGAGATTTTTATCCAAGCAATGAAATCCTTCCATGCCAGAAAAACACCTATTTATTAGATTTCTATTCTGCTTTATGTACAGCAGCACTGGCCAGGATACGTAGCTTGATCGTTTCTCCTCTTTTTGCCGACAACAACCCTGTGAGGTAGGGTGGGGAAGAGAAAGCAACTGGCCAGTGTTTCTCAACCTTGGCAACATTAAGATGGGTGGACTTCAAATCCCAGAATTCTCCAGCCAACGAGAATTCTGGGATTTGAAGTCCACCCATCTTAACGTTGCCAAGGTTGAGAAATGATACTTGACTAGACCCTGGCTTGTCCCATTAACTACACCACCAACTTGGCTCTTTTGGAGAAATAATGCTTAGTTTCCTACAAAGTACAGGTAGCTCTCAATTTACGACCACAATCAGGCCCAACATTTTGGTTGTTAAGTGAGACATTTGTTAAGTTAGTCTTGCTCCATTTTACGACCTTTCTGGCTACAGTTGTTAAGTACATTACTGCAGTCGATAACTCAGTTGTTAAGTGAATCTGGCTTCCCCATTTGATTTTGCTTGTCAGAAGGTTGCAAAAGGTGATCACATGACCCTGGAACACAGCAAGGGTCATAAGTATGAACCACCAAGCATCTGAATTTTGATCGTGTGATCATGGGGATGCTACAAAGGCTGTGACTTAAAAATGGTCAGAAGTCACTTTGGACAGTCACTAAATGAACTGTTGAAAGACGTAGATTGTTGTTGTTAGTTGCGAAGTCATGTCCACAGGACCCCATGGACAACGTTCCTCCAGGCCTCCCTGCCCTCTACCATCCTCTGGAGTCCATTTAAGCTCACGCCTACTGCTTCAGTGACTCCATCCAGCCACCTCCTTCTCTGTCGTCCCCTTCATCTTTTGCCCTCAATCCTTCCCTTCTTTTGCCGTCAATCATTTTGCCCTCAGTTGTCCCCTGATCCATTATCTTAAATAGTTGTTGTTATTAGTTGCAAAGTCCTGTCTGACCTAATGTGACCTCATGGACAATGTTCCTCCAGGGCTTCCGGTCCTCTAACATCCTTTGGAGTCCATTTAAGCTCCTGCCGACTGCTTCAGTGACTCCATCCAGCCACCTCCTTCTCTGTTGTCCCCTTCATCTTTTGCCCTCAATCTTTCCGAGCATGAGGCTCTTCTCCAGTGAGTTCTTCCTTCTCATTAGGTGGCCAAAGTATTTGAGTTTCATCTTCAGGATCTGGCCTTCTAAAGAGCAGTCAGGGTTGATCTCCTCCAGGACTGAATGGTTGGATCACCTTGCAGTCCAAGGGACTCGTAGGAGTTTTCTCCAGCATCATAGTTCAAAGGCCTCAATTCTTTGGGCTCAGCCTTTCTTATGGTCCAACTTTCACAGCCATACATTGCAACTGGGAAAACCATATACACACTTTTGTTGGCAGGATTTATTTTATTTCTATTTGTCACATTTGGTTAAGGGTGTTGAACCCGGATTAAGGAGACCCAGATTCGAATCCACCCCAAGCCTTAGAAGCTCACTCAATTCCTTGGGATCAGTCTCACTGACCTAACTGGGCCTCCGGAGTCTAAAACAGGGAGGTGGGAGCACTACCTCTACTACGAGCTTGTGAAAAGAAAGATGAACGATCCTTCTCTAACCAAAGCACCTCACAGCCCTGGTTCTCATACAAGCCATATACAAGCTCGCTGTTTTGCACCATCCCTCATGTCTATTTCCCCTGCAGCAACCAGACAACGCAAGCCAAACCGAATGGGAAACGAAGCACCCCGAGCAAGGAAAAGGCTTCGGTGTTTTTTTAAAAATCCTTTCTGCTCTGCAAAAGAACTGCCAGCAGTGGTGCAAGCCAGCCAAGATCCAGGAAGCCTCTCGGCTTGACCCAAAGATTGGGCCAGGGGTGGAGAGGGGGAGGAATCTGTGTGCAACTTTAAATGAGGATCCCGCTGCAAATGGCTTCTTATCGATTTCCCTTTGGGGCACTTCCAACCCTCCTCCTTTGGGGGGGGGGGCAGGAGGAGGAGGAGGAAGATAGATAGATGATAGATAGATAGATAGATAGATAGATAGATAGATAGATAGATAGATAGATAGATAGATAGATAGATAAAGATAGATAGAATTCTTTATTGGACAAGTGTGATTGGACACACAAGGAATTTGTCTTTGGTGTATATGCTCTCAACGTACACAAAAAGACAAGATACATTTGTCAAGAATCATAAGGTAAAAAAGCACTTAATGATAGTCATAGGGTACAAATAAGCAATCAGGAAACAATATCAATATAAATCATAAAGATACAAGCCACAAAGTTACAGTCCTGCAGTCATAAGTGGGAGGAGATGGGAACGATGAGAAGACTAATAGTAATAGTAGTGCAGCCTTAGTGAATGGTTTGACGGTGGTGAGGGAATTATTTGTTTAGCAGAGGGGGAAAAAACTGTCCTTGTGTCTAGTTGTCTTGGTGTGCAGTGCTCTATAGCGTCGTTTTGAGGGTAGGAGTTGAAGCAATTTATGTCCAGGATGCGAGGGGGTCTTTAAAGGGGTCAGCCCTCTTTTTGACTCGTGCAGGATACAGGTCCTCAATGGAAGGCAGGTTGGCAGTAATTTGCTTTACTGTAAGAAGGAGAAGAACAGGAAAAACTGAAGCAGGGGAGGGGAGGGGGCGCGCTTCAGAAACACCCCCCTTCCAGTCACTTGCCCGCTTCGGCGGCTCGGAAGGTGTTGCTAACCGCGGCGCGATTGTTTCCCACCCGCCCTCCTCCTCCTCCTCCTCCTCCCTTCCCTCCCTCCCTCCTCCCCATGCTTCCCAGCGCCCCTCCCCGCCCGGACCTCGAGGCGAATTGGCTCCCCGGTGCCACCGCCACCGCCGCCGCCGCTCTTGAGCGCATGCCTTCTTCGGCCCCAGCGAAGCCCCTCGCCGCCGGGCCGGACGGAGGGGGACGCTGCTGGCCAGGCTGCGCTTTGCTGCAACCACGTGTCCTTCGCAGCCTGCCTGTCACACCACAACAAGGAAGCCTGCGGGGGAATCTTCTTCTCCCTTTGGATCGCCCTGGGGGAAGCCGCCACTTTCCCGGGCCAGGTGAGTCCGCTTGAAAAAACAGGGTGGGTGGGTGGCAACCTCGCAGGTTAGGATTCTCCCCTTGGCCACCCGACCCCCGTCGCTTTGCCCAATGTCAGGTTGTCTTTTTGGGGGGAGGGGGGTGGCCAGTGCATGGGGTGGGTGGCTGCTTGGTTTTGTTGTCCTTTGCAGCTGGGGAGGGGAGGCGTGCCTTTCCGCGGCCGAGGCGGTGCGAGCTCAAGGGATCCAGAGAGCTGCGCGCATCGGGAGTGCAAGGGGGTGGCTGGGTGGGTGTCTCCGCACTGGAGACACTGCCCGGGTCCAGCGGGTGGGGTGAGCGCAGCCGAGGAAGCGGCGGGTCCCAGAGAAGCGCTTCTCGGGGTTCCAGGGGAAGGAAAGCGCTGAGAAGCTTGCTTAAAATCGCAAGGATCGCCAGCGATCGAGCAAAAAGCCTTGTTTCTGCTCCAGAAGAATTGGTAATTTTAGAAATATTTTTTTTAAAAAAGAGGGGGGGGGAGGCGCAGAATAGGCTCCGCGGAGGAGGCGGCCGGAGAAGCAAGTTGACAAGGGGAGGAGACGCAGCCATGTGCCCGGTTGCCTTCCAAGCCACATCAAGGCCTCGCCTGGAAGTCTTAAAGCTTCCCGTTCAAGGACGCCGCTCCGGATTGCCCGGAGGTGGTGCTTGCATCCTTTTGACACCATTCTAAAGAGGATCTGGGTTATAGACAGTGAAGGTTGAGCTTAAAAGTCAGAAGGCTGAAAGAGGAGCATCTGCAAGCTTTTGGGATGCTGAAAGGGGCATCCAGATGATCTTCAGCGCGCCTTTCATCTTCTCCTTTTGTTTTTGTATGTGTGTGTGTATCTGTGTTTGTTTCTGGCCAGGCTGTTTGCAGCAATGGAAGAAAATAGCTTGGGCACCTTGCAACAGAGGGCAGCTGAGCTGGAGTGCATGGCTGAGGTTCTTCTGACAGGGGAACAGCTACGGTAAGGATGGGGCTTTTTACAAGTACTTCGCCTGGAGGGGGCAGCAAGAGAAACTGGGTTATACTACGCCAGATTTCGGTTTTTCCAAGTTGGTTTTCCTAGAATAATCTGCTTTTCCCTTAAAGGGTTGAAGGTTACTTGGGGGTTCCACCACAAAACCGCGGACGACAAAATCACGGTCGACGAAAGCGCGCATTTGACATCATCACAGCGCGACGAAAACATCGCACTGTGATCGAAAAATGTAAAAATAAAGCGAAAACCTTACCCTAACCCCCCCAAACCTAACCCTAAATCTAACCCTTACCTTTATGTGAATCGGCTTGCTTTAATTTAATTTTTATTTCAATTTTTAATTTTTTTTGTCGCGCTGTGATGACGTCAAATGCGCGCTTTTGTCGATCGCGCTTTTGTGGACCGCGGTTTTGACGGGTCACGTACTTGGGGAGGGTTGTCTCCTCTTATTTAATCAGTCTCAACCATAACCCTGTAAGGTAGATGGGCCCGCAAGGACATATCTGGCGCACAGGCACCAGGTGAATTTTTCCTTCATCACTCCAAGCTGCCGTGTTGTAACAGGATGCGGTCGATGCATCGTCCAGCTACGTAGCAAAGCCTGATAGTTTCAAGAATTCTTAATATTTTCACATCTCAAGGAGAAAAAGACTGCTGTGAGTGAACAAATGCCCAAGGGTAACGAAACAGATCCGGTATTCCCATCATCCTCTAGCACAGGGCTCTCTAACCTTGGCAACTTTAAGCCTGGAGGACTTCAATTCCCAGAATTCCCCAGCCAGCAAATTCTGGGAGTTGAAGTCCTCCAGGCTTAAAGTTGCCGAGGTTGGAGACCCTTGCTCTAGCCGACTGGCCTTTCTGGGTAGAGAAGATGGGAGTTGTATTCCAGTTTATCTGGAGGACTGGCCTTGGAATAAGGTACTTTTCTGAGAGAAGAGAAGTTCATCCATCTTCAGAGCCTGCCTTTATTTTAACTTTTGTGTTCATTTCCCCAACTGGCAGCAAACAAGGATGAATTCAAAAGAACGATTTTAGGGTTATCCCTCAACCCGTTCCATCTGCCAATTACCTCCAACAGACCGATTAGATCCCACAGATTAGGCCTCCTCCGAATTCCATCCACTGGCCAATGCCGACTGGCGACCACCCAGAGGAGGGCCTTCTCTGTGGCTGCTCCGCCCCTCTGGAACGAGCTCCCCGTGGAGATTCGGACCCTCACCACCCTCCAGGCTTTCCGCAAAGCCCTTAAAACCTGGCTGTTCCGACAGGCCTGGGGCTGATGAGTTCTTGTCCCCGCTCGAATGGTGTGGCTGTTGAGTGTTTTTAAATTGTGGTATTGTTTTGTCCATGTCTTTTTTTTCCTATTTGTATCCCCCCCCCCCCCCCCTTGACTTGGTTTGTGAGCCGCCCTGAGTCCCTTCTGGGAATAGGGCGGCATAGAAATATAATAAATTGAATTCAATTCAATTCAATCTATACAAAAGCAGGAGGATGTGTCTTGCTGTTACGGGATGGCTAAAGTCTGAGAATGAAAGAATGGTGTTTTTTTTAAAAAAAAGAAGGAACAATTAAAAAAAAATTGTTTGACACCTTCTCATAACCACCATCTGTCAAACAACATTTCCTTTTCCAGATACACAGCTTTGATTCTGCTACATAAGGCAAAGTCTACACTCTCTATACTTCAGGCATATAGCTTGAATAGTCTATTGGGGTGCCAAACTCAAGGACCAGGGGGCCAGATTCGGCCCACAGAGTGTTTAGATCTGGCCCATTGACACCACCACCCTTTGGAAACATCAAAGAGCCGGTCTGGGCTGGCCATGCATGGCCCTCCTATTTTTGCTGGTAGAGGGCTACAGGAGGGTGGCGCAGCCAAAAACCTAGTCTTGATGAGTGACATCGAGCTGGCCATGCCCACCCTGGCCACGCCCATCCCCACCCACCCCGAGGTCTGATGAACCTTGAGGAAATTGAGTTTGATGCCCCTGGTCCAAGGGTGAAATCCAGCAGGTTCTAACAGGCTCTGGAGAACCGGTAGCAGAAATTTTGAGTAGTTCAGAGAACCGGCAAATGCCACCTCTGGCTGGCCGCAGAGTGAGGTAGGAATGGAGATTTTTCAGTATCCTTCCCCTGGAGTGGGGTGGGAATGGAGATTTTTCAGTAGCCTTCCCTTGCTATACCCACCAAGCCACACCCATGAAGCCACACCATGCCCACGAAGCCACGCCCACAGAACCGGTAGTAAAAAAAATTGAATTTCACCCCTGCCCTGATCTATTCTATTTGACGTGGATTGACTTTCACATGAGGTTTTCAAGGATTTGTTGCCATTACAAAAACTTGGTGGGATGAAACCGACAAATGGAACATACAGCTAGAAGGATTTAAATTATTTAAAAGAAATAGACCAAATAAAAGAGGAGGTGGAGTTGCACTATATATAAGAAATAATTACCTCTCTACAGAAATAGAGCACAACAATGATGAGAACTATCTTGAATGCATTTGGGTCAATATTAAAGGTTGGGAGGGGGACGACATTGCCATAGGTCTATACTACAGGCCACCCAACCAGGCAGATGAAGTAGATGAACTTTTTGCTAGTCAGCTAACTAAGGTGTGTAGGAAGCACACCACAATAGTAGTGGGGGATTTTAACTACCCTGTCATCAACTGGGAAACAAACTCTGCACCAAGTGGAAGATCCAACTGGTTCCTAACAAACCTAGTAGACAACTTTGTTTCCCAAAAAGTAGAGAAGGGAACAAGGGGATCAGCCATATTGGACTTAATTCTCACTAACAGAGAGGAAATGATAGAAGGTGTTGAAACCACAGGAACCCTGGGGGCAAGTGACCATGCAATATTGGAATTCAACATTATGCAAATACAAGTAGTAGAACAAAGTGAAACTAGAGTCTTGGACTTTAAGAGAGCTAATTTCAATAAACTTAGAGACAGCTTGGGAAAAATTCCATGGATGAGAATCCTCAAGGGGAAAACAACTCAAGAAACTTGGGAAATTTTGAAAAATGAGATTACAAAAGCCCAGTCTAGCACAATCTAGTCTAGTAACAGCTCCCAAAAGAAACCAGCACGGCTGCATAAAGAACTCTCTGACAAATTGAAAGACAAAAAAGATAAGTATCAAAAGTGGAAGGGGGGGGGGGACATAATTAAGGCAGAATATCAGCAAATAGCCCGAGCCTGTAAAGATGAAGTAAGGAAAGCTAAGGCTCACAATGAAGAAAGGCTTGCCACAAAAGTAAAAAATAACACACAAAAAAGCTTCTTCCAACATGTTAAAAACAAGAAAAAAAGTTAAGGAAACAATTGGTCCATTGCTGGGAGAAAGTGGCAAGAAGGTGACAAGCAACAGGGAGAAAGCAGAACTATTTAACTCATGTTTTGCATCTGTCTTTACACAAAGGCATAAAACAGTCCAACTTATCAGAAACAGCACTACCAAAATCAGATTAGGAGCACAAGTTGAAATAGGGAAGAAAATGGTAAGTGAGCACCTGTCTACCCTAGACGAGTTCGAATCACCAGGACCAGATGGATTACACCCCAGGGCTCTGAAGGAACTGGCAGTTGAGATCTCAGAACCACTGAACTGTATCTTTCAGAGATCCTAGAGCACGGGGGAACTACCAGAGGACTGGAAAAGAGCTGATGTGGTTCCCATCTTCAAAAAAGGGGAAAAAATAGATCCTGGAAACTACAGACCTATCAGCCTGACCTCAATTCCAGGAAAAATTCTGGAAAAGATAATCAAGCAACAAATTAACAAACACCTAGAAGCAAACAAAGTAATAGCCAAAAGCCAACATGGGTTTGTCAAAAACAGATCATGCCAGATTAATCTTATTGCATTCTTTGATAATGTGATAAAATTAGTGGACCAGAGGAATGCCGTCGATATAGTTTACTTGGATTTCAGTAAGGCATTTGATAAGGTAGACCATAACCTACTACTAGATAAAGTAGAAGGGTTAGACAGCATACCACCAGATGGATTTGTAACTGGCTGACCAACCGGACTCAACGTGTAGCCCTCAATGGAACTGCATCTTCATGGAGGGAAGTATGCAGTGGAGTACCCCCAAGCTCTGTTTTAGGCCCAGTACTCTTCAACATCTTCATCAATGATTTGGATGAGGAAATAAATGGGGAACTCATCAAATTTGCAGATGACACCAAGCTGGCAGGAATAGCCAACACTCCAGAAGATAGGCTTAAGATACAGAAGGATCTTGAAACTTGAACATTGGGCACTATCTAATAAAATGAAATTAAATAGTGAAAAGAGTAAGGTTCTATATTTAGGCAACAAAAACGAAATGCACAGGTACAGTATAGGTGGTACCTTGCTCAATAGTAGTAACTGTGATAGGGAACTTGGAATCCTAGTAGACAACCATTTAAATATGAGCCAGCAGTGTGCAGCAGCTGCCAAAAAGCCAACACAGTTCTAGGCTGCATACGGCATTCAGTTTTGGTCACCACAATGTAGAAAAGATGTGGAGACTCTAGAAAGAGTGCAGAGAAGAGCAACAAAGATGATTAGGGGACTGGAGACTAAAACATATGAAGAATGGTTGCAGGAACTGGGTATGTCTAGTTGAATAGAAAGAAGGACTAGGGGGGACATGATAGCAGTGTTCCAATATCTCAGTGGTTGCCACAAAGAAGAGGGAGTCAAACTATTCTCCAAGACACCTGAGGGTAGAACAAGAAGCAATGGGTGGAAACTAATCAAGGAGAGAAGCAACTTAGAACTGAGGAGAAATTTCCTGACAGTTAGAACAATTAATCAGTGGAACAGCTTGCCTCCAGAAGTTGTGAATGCCCCAACACTGCAAGTCTTTAAGAAGATGTTGGATAGCCATCTGTCTGAAACGGTTTCCTGCCTAGGCAGGGGGTTTGGACTAGAAGACCTCCAAGGCCCCTTCCAACTCTGCTATTGTATTGCATTCTATTGTATTGTATGCTATAACAGTAGTAAGTCAATGCACCCACATGACCAATCTAATTTTATGTCATTAAGCAAACCGATCTTGTAAATGCCCTAAATCTGTCATAAATCACAGTCATGGGACCATAGAACACTACAAACAGCTATTAATGCAGGCTTGTTGCCAAGTGCCCAAAATGTGATCACATGACCTCGGGGGCGGCCCTTGGAATTTTGAATTCGGGTCCTAATAACTTTTGTAGGGGGTCTATTGTAACTTTGAACAGTCACCAAGTAATTGGTTGAAAGTCGAGAACTACATGGATTCACCTACAGCCAGACAATTCTACCTGGAGGAGGGTGTCCTTGAAATATCTTTATTTATTAATGGCTTCCTTTTACCTGAGTAAATTTTAAGGAAAGGTGTGAGTAGTAGTGTTGGAAGAAATGTCCATCTGGGTTCAGTTCCAAGTGGGGAGAAAGACACTGGAAACATGGAGCCTGTTTGGAAAGATGGTTTTTAATGGTGGATATGACCACGTGGTTTGAGGTCCTTGGGGAGAAAGGTGATCACATGCCTTGAAGATCTTGAAGAAAAAGGGTAGACATGCTGAGAGTCCCTGGATTTTATGCCCTCTCTGGGCTTTTGAATTTGAGCTTGTATTCTGATTGGTTGTCAGACTCCCATGGGGCCATGCAGGGGCAACTCTGTAGGTTGTCTTTTGAGTCCCAAGCTTGGTTGACTTTTACTGTGTAATAATGTAATGAAAGGGCTTTGGGATTCCTATTATGGCTCTGCCTGAAGGAGATAGATCTTCGTTATGTAGAATAGACTGGCTCAGGCCTTAATGGTCCATTTACAAAGGTGGGGAAAATATTCTGCCCTGTTAACATTTCCTAAAATATTTCATTTTGTAGGAGAGGGGTGTGTTTTACACTTCCTACAGTAGCTACTCCACTGTAACTTCAGCCAGCATCCCTACCACCATGGGAATTCTTGGGAAGTGTAATCCAGCGCACCCGGGAAGCCCTTTAATGAGAGAAGTTACTCTGTTACACTCTGTTAATTTGACAAAGTTCAGATGTGTGGGCTTCAACTCACGCTGGCTGTGGGATTCTGGGAGCTGAAGTCCACACATCTTAAAATCGCCAAGTTTGAAAAACGCTGGTCAACATCCTCAGTGTAGCAGCAAGAAATAATCAGTTATGCCTTCTGCGTGCAGACGAACAAGAGGGGAGTGAAATTTCTACCCACGTACGTCTTATTTGCAATGGACATCAGCACTGTTCTGAGCCAGGCCTGGTTTTTGCTTTGTAAGGGTTATGGGTGATATTTGCAGAGAGATCTCTGGATCGTTGCTTCACTGCTAGAGAATTCTGCCTTTCCAAAGCAGTGTGGATTAATGGCCCTTTGATCTTATCTGCCTGAGTCCGTTTGGAGCTCCCCTAATTTCATTTCGGTCAACAAAGAGGCATGTGGTTTTTCCAGATCTTCCTCAAGCTATTCTGCACATTATCAGATGGCTAAAGAATTTCACATTCCACTTCTCCCGGCCTCCTTCAGAGATTAGAGAGGCCCATAGATTTGGTCGCTGAATGGAGGCTCCAACTGAGTGTTGGCATGGCGGATTGCCACGATGGCTGGTGCATATTTGGTTGCAGAAGTGAGGGTTGAGCAGGTAACACCAAGTGAGCTGCAAAGAGGCAGGAACAGAATTTGCTGTGATGTGCCAAAGCCAGAGACAGTACTTTGAATTGGCAAATGATGTTTAGATCACAAGAACAAAGCAGATGATTTTATGAGTAGCTTTACCCGGTACAACAGTGCCAAAGCACTGGTGTGTGACACCACATTTTCCCACTCCAGCAGCAGATGATTGCACAGATAAGGCTCCAGAGGCAAATAATGGCACCATCATGAGCGCATGAGAAGGAGGAGACTCAGTAGCTTAAAATAACAACATACTTTAGAAGCCACATTTTTCCTGCGGAACTTTCTTCTCTTTTTCTCCTGTTCCTTGAGAGCAGCAATGCATGACAGAGGGCAAGACAGGTAGGAGCAGGAGGGAGATGCAGGTGTAGCCAAGACACAAAGGGGAGAAGCTTACTCAGCACACACACACACACAATTACACTGGCAAAGGGACATTTTGAAAATGGACAGAGAATAAACCAGTGCAGAGGGGAGGGAGGTCTGAACTGTAGGGCCATTGCTGTGAGGCACCAAGAATGCAGCCAATTAAATAATGGAAGCTGTGTGTTTGGATGCACCAAGCTTGTTTAAGGTTGGAATTAAATGTTCCAATCACTTTTCTTCACATAAAGGAAGATAGAGGTAATTGGATGAGCTGAGTCCCGGAAAAGTGGAAAGCGTGGGAAAGAAACTCAAGATGATTTTTGTCTTGATTGTGACGGAGCAGAAAGAAACTCCAAAAGGACTTCAAGGTTCTAATACAAGAGGATTTTTTTAGCTCAGGGTTGAATTGTGGGGTCCTTGCTGCTCTCTGAACTTGGTGGTTTTCTTGCAGGCATTTCATTACCCAACTAGGTAATATCATCAGTGCTAGAAGGGAGTGGGGTTTGCTCTCAGAGTCTGAAAACTTATTAATTGCAGAACACATGGACAGACTTCACCATAGTTTCAACTGGGAAACATTGAGTATCAAGCTAAGTTCAAAAACACTAGAGAATTCCTGAAAACCTGGAACTCTGATAAACCATCCATCAACAGGCACATAGAGATAATAATGTCTACATGCCATTCAAAAGAGACAATAAAAGATCTAGAAGATCACTACACCTCTGATCAGCAATCAATACACAGATAAGTAGAGATAAATAACCAAGTAGCAAACAAACAAGGAACTATTAACTGAGTAAGGAACAGCCTAATCAAGGAACGGTCAAGGACACTATCACAACAATGACAGAGTAAGCGACTTGTACATAGACAGAGAGAAACCCCATTCCTTTCTAGCACTGATGATGCTACCTAGTTGGGTAAAAGAGCCAAGGTGGCGCAGTGGTTAAATGCAGCACTGCAGGCTACTGCTAGATCAGCAGGTCAGCGGTTCAAATCTCACCGGCTCAGGGTTGACTCAGCCTTCCATCCTTCCGAGGTGGGTAAAATGAGGACCCAGATTGTTGGGGGCAATATGCTGACTCTCTGTAAACCGCTTAGAGAGACCTGAAAGGCCTATGAAGCGGTATATAAGTCCACTGCTAATCAAAGGTCTGCATGAAAACAACTAAGCTAAGAAACCACCAAGGACCCCGCATTTCGATATTCTGCTATTATAAACTTCAATAATAAAGGATCATTCCTGTAACCCTTAGGATGTCCATTTTCCAACCCAGGCTATCCTGAAGCGCTGACACTCAGTGAACATTAAGAAAAGCTTTGCCAGTTTTCTCAGTTATGGTTTTCTCAGCTCAGTTATATAATAATTGAATACATGGCTGAGAGCCCTAACACTCTTCCCCTGTGAAAAGCCAAACTCAGCAACAAGGTGGTACAAAACATTTCAAGCTCACAACTGCTACTTCCAAGTGTTCCAAGCTTGAAAAAAAAAACTCCTGGTGTTTCTAAGAGTTTTGTTCAAGTTGCAACATAACATTTATTTCATTTTGACTGTCATGGTCGTCATAGCAAACGATCTCAGCCTTCTAACCTTGAATTAGGCTGTTTTGACTGTGTTGCGCTCAGAACATGATGTTATTTCAGAACCAAGAGTGGTTTTCAACTCAGAATAAAGCACTGAGCCATTTCATGTTTTCCCCTAATGGACACGGCCAGTTCAGGTTGTTCTGATAGAAGGCTTCAAGTATTGGCTGTGTGATCAGAGCTGAAACCAAAACACGTTTCTCCTTTCATGATTAGCCCTGAGGTTTTGATCTGTATGGAAGATAGCAAATGACCAGAATGTTTAGAAACGAGAAAGAAAAAGCTGGGAGGAAAAAGCAAAAGGAACCAAAAAACGGAAAACTTCTCTAAGAGAAGACAAGTAGAGGTTGTCCTTGGCTCACAACAGTTCATTTAATGACTGTTCAAAATTACAGTGGCACTGAATGAAGGGATTTATGACCATTTTTCACACTAATGACCAGTGGTGGGTTGCTGGCTGTCGTGACCAGTATGGCTGTACCGAGAGTGGCCTGCAGCAGCTGAGAGTGCACCGGTACAGTGGCTCGTTTGCCCCCCACCCACCTGCGCTCTAGAGCTGTATTTATGCCAAAAGGCACACTGTGCACGCCTTGACAAGCAGCTGGGTGTCACAGGGGCGGTGGATTGCGCATGCATGCACAGCACACGTCAGGCGCGTGCACGGACATCAGCGTACTGGTAGCAAGGGTCAGAGCAACCCACCACTGCTTATGGCCATTGCAGCATCCCCATGGGCACACGATCAAAATTCAGACGCTTGGCAACTGACTTATATGTTTATGACGGTTGCAGTCTTCTGCAGTGCTGAGATCACCTTTTGAGGTCTTCTGACAAAGTCAATGGGGAGCCAGATTCACTTAACCACTGTGTTACTAACTTACTGTATTTTTTGGAGTATAAGATGCACTGGAGTATAAGACACACCAAGGTTTTGAAGAGACAAGTAAAAAAAAGGTTTTTGCACTCTGCAAACCTCCCAAAAACGGTCCGTTTTTGTATGAAAATGGCTGTTCCCCCCCCCCCAAAAGGCATGAATAGCCTTTAGGGGGCTTGCAGAGTGCTCCGGGGGGGGGGGGCAAAACGCACAAAAAATGGCCCATTTTTGGTTTAAAAAAGGGCATGGATCCTTTAGGAAGCTTATAGAATGCTCCTGGGGGCTGGAGGGGTAAAATTGAGCAAAAAATTGGCCAGTTTTTTGCTCATTTCTGCCCTCCCCAGCACCCAAGAGCTCTCTATGCATAGCCATTTTGGTGAAGGGGCGGGGCTTCGGGAGGCCGTATTCAGTGTATAAGACGCACCCAGTTTTTCAGCCTCTTTTTTGAGGGAAAAAGGTGCATCTTATACTCCCAAAAATATGGTAACTACAGTGATTCACTTAATAACTGTAGCAAGAAAGGTTGTCAAACTCACTTAATAAATGTCTCACTTAGCAACAGAAGTGTTGGGCTTAGTTGTGGTTGTAAGTTGAAGACTACTTGTATAAACCTAATCAAAAGATAGGTCTCTCCATGTTAAATCAATCTTTGAATACTGAGTCTGAGATTACAGAATAAAATACATAATAACAGAGTTGGAAGGGACCTTGGAGGTAGGTCCCTTCTTCTACTCCAACCTCCTGCTCAGGCAGGAGATCCAATACAATTTCAGTCAAATGGTTATCCAATCTTTTCTTAAAAATCTCTAGTGTTGGCGCATCCAGAACTTGTGAAGACAAGTTGTTCCACTAATTAATTGTTCTTAACAGTTAGGAAGTGTCTCCTGAGTTCTAGGTTGCTTCTCTCCTTGATTAGTTTCCATTCATTGCTTCACCTCCTGCCTTCAGATGCTTTGGAGGATAGGTTGACCCCGTCTTCTTTGTGGCAGCCCCTGAGATATTGGAACACTCCTATCATATCACCCCTTAAAAAAAGGGATTTCTTTCTTTTTAATTAACCACAGTCCCGGAGAGAGAGAATCTGATCACGCATGTTACAGGAACGATGTATGTAGCGCAGAGGTGGGTTCCTACCGGTTTGGCCGAGTAGGTAGTAACTCAGCCGGATACGCACCTGAACCAGTTCTACCCTGCGCGGCACCATCTTGATTATCTGTTCTGCACATGCCATAGAACAATCTTCATTGCAAAAATGTTTTTTCCCCTTTTCTAATGTTGGGCGCATAGGCAGATCTTTTTAGGTAGAAATGGAGCATGTGCACAAAATTTTTTGCACGCCGAACTGGCAGTAATGCCGTCAGGAACCCATCCCTGATGTAGTGGGATGGAGATGATAAGAGTCATAGTCCAGAATGCATACACCCATCTGCTTGCAAGATTTCAACTGATTTTAAAGAAGAAAAGGAAAGTATTCTGGGATTCAGAAACTGTCATCTCTTCAATGTAGAGCAGATTAAGAAACCAAAGTCATGGATGCTGACGCTATTTTTATTATAAAGTTACAGAATCTTGTGAGACTGAATGGGTGGTCCCCCCACCCCCCCACCCCCATTATCTTCATGAGAACTGTTGAAAGAAATGTCCTTCTGGGTTCAGCTCCAAGTGGAGAAGACGACACTGGAGACATGGAAGCTGCTTGGAAAGATGGTTTATTGTTGGACAGGGCCACGTGGCTTGAGTCCTGAACAGAAAAGGTCATCACATGCTTTGATGTAGGTGGAGAAGAAGAGAAGGGCTGAGGAAGGGGCTTGCTAGGCTTTTTATACCCTGTTTAGTCCCACCTCTCTGTTTCCTGTTCCTGTGTAAGAAATGTATTCTGATTGGTTGTCAGACTCCCATGGGGCAACGCAGGGAGCTACTTTCTAGGCTGTTTTGAATCCAGGTATGAGTTCTCAGATGCCATGTGGAGTAAAAGGCCAATCATGCCTTTCTGTAGCTGCTGCTGAAGTCTTTATTATGTAAAGTGGGCTAGCCTGGCTATTCTTAATGGGCCTATTGACAAAGTGGGGATGGGCAAGAAGCTAAAGGCAACTATTCTGTCTTTTAAAACATGCTTCTTTTCACATCCAGAGAAATATTCTGCCTTTTCAATATTTCCTAGGATATTTCATTTTTCTGGGAGTGGGCTGGATGATAACTTCCCACGGAACTAAAGAGGGTGTTTCCTGAGACATTATTTTTCTCGGGTTATAATTCTTGCCCAGGTAAACCAATTTCTTTGATCGGGGTTCGGCTGTGGCTCCTAAATTCCTCAAAATTATTCCTTTCTCTGCTCATTATAGAAACGGCTTGAGGACCGTGTTTAATCGAATGATATAATGTAAGAACCGAACTGAGGATAGAAATTTTAAAGCTGTTCTTAAAAGGCAAGATTCATTATTCCCTTTTTTTGGGGGGGGGAGCTTCTCTCTCAGCCTTTCCTGCGTGAGTTTTTTCTTCTTTCAAGTTGGCTTATTTCAATAGCACGGCTCAGTATAGATAAAGCTTCAGGCAATAGCACCGGCTGCTGTTCTTGGCAAAACCTGTCATCTTGAAGTTTTGCTCCCCCTTCAGTGAATTCCTGTATACGTTATTTGACAGTAGCAAGCTTATAAAGACAAGGGAGAAATTGCACAATAAGGGGAAGATGGAGACGCTCTGGTTTATTTATTTATTTGGTCAATATGCATGCTTGGTAAAGGGGAGTTGTTTATAGCAATAGCAATCGCAATAGCACTTAGACCTGTATACTGCTACAAAGTGCTTTCATAGCCCTCTCTAAGCAGCTTACAGATTTGGCATCTTCCCCTCAACAATCTTGGTCTTCATTTTACCAACCTCGGAAGGATACAGGGCAGTGGTGGGTTTCAAAATTTTTAGAACCTCTTCTGTGGGTGTGGCCTGCTTTGTGGGAGTGGCTTGCCGACCATGTGACTGGGTGGGCATGGCCAACTTGTAAAATGTGGTGAAACTCATTTAACAACGCTCTTGCTTAGCAACCAAAATGTTGGCTCAGGAACTCTGGCATTTGAAGCACACAAGTCTTAAAGCTGTCAAGTTACGAGACCCTTGCACCCCTAACCCTTTAGAAAAAAAAACCAGGGGTGTTCAAACTTGACAGCTTTAAGACTTGTGGACTTCAACTCCCAGAATTCTCCTCTCGCTCTTCATCTTGATGATGTGTGGACGGGCGGGGGGAGGGAGCTAGAAGCGGTTCTAAACGGCACTGTAGATTTGTGGAACCTCTTCTATAGAAGAGGTTAGAACTGTCAGGAAACCCCCCCCCCCGGTGCAGTCATTAAAAACCAAAATGGGGGCAGCCCAGCGGCGGTGAGTGTTCGGGGGGGATGGCAGGCCGGGTCGCTGCCGGTTCTGCAACCCAGGCCTGAATTTCACTACCGGTTCAGCTGAACCGTGCCGAACCAGGAGCAACCTACTTCTTTGTGGACACTGCAACCGTCATAAATATGAGTCAGTGGCCGAGCACCTGAATTTTGACCGAATGACCATGGGGTTGCTGCAACGGTCATAAGCATGAAAAAATGGTCACAAGTCACTTTTTTTCAGTACCATGTTAACTTTGAATGGTCACTAAACGGGTGACTGTTGTAAGTCAAGGATTAACTGTATTCCTTCTCACAATTTTTAAAGATCATGAGATTTTTGGCAGCAACCTCTGCATTGGCTTAAGCTGCATAATTAAGCTGCACAGAAGAAAAACAGAGAAGGAAATGAGGCAATCTCATTTTTAAAAGCACACCTTAACAAACAATATTAGATCTTGGGACATTAATCATACTGAAATAATTGAATTTACTTTCAGGAAGCAGTAGTGTTGGTTTGCTAGATCCGTGGACCTGATAACCTTTGAGGAAGTCCTTTTAGTGTTTAGGATTGTGATACAGGAGAACAATATGCCAAAAGTGATAAATATGTAAGCAATACATCACTCTTTCCTTCCTCCACATGGAAATTTATTTAGAAACTTCCTAAGGACTGTTTCTCCAGGTTTGAGAGGATGTAGAGCGAAAATGCCATATGGCATGCTTTCTCTCTTAGGCGCTATTCTGTAGAGCTATATGTTCTGGCCTAGGCTTTCCACGAGCATTAAACAAACTCCTTGTCCCCACAAAAACCCCTTTTATAAATATACTGTGAATTCTGCTCATTCACATCCAGCGAAGCCTTTCAAGGGAGGATTTACAATCACAGAGCTTATCTGGCTAGGAGAACTGCCAGGTCGATATGTGCAAAACTTGGCAAGGAGTCTCGGAGAGTCACGAAGTGAACTAATTGTCTCCTGCAAACTCCACTCCCCTTTCACTCCTCTCTTATTTCCTCTGGGGGGGCATTCATTTTCCACTTCTGGCCTTACTCCCAAGTCGACTCCTCTTCCCTTCGTCTGGCAACTCTGCGAATGTGCGCACTGGGGACAGGCTCCAGCTGTTCGTCTGCCTCACTGATGTCTGACTCTGAAGGCAGCTGATAACTGGCATATGGCCCTGGCCCATCTCTCCCTCTGACACAGAGCCCTCATCAGAGCCTTCCCCAGACTCCAGGACTGACCCATGTTCCTCCCCAACCTCGTCACTGTCCGAATCTGCTGCCAGCTCTGCTGGCTGCTGGCAGGCCACAACATTATATTTCAAACTCCGCTAGCAACTACAGGTAGTCCTTTCCTTAGCATTTAGCAACTTGTCAAAATGACAAGAAACACCCGTTCCAAAAAAAGGTACTTACGATCTGGTTCTGAAGTTCTGGATGCAGTTGCCCCCAGTCATGTGACTTTTCGGGCATTCAGTAACCTTTCTGCTTTGCAATATCCTGCACTCATATAACTCACAATTGACCATTATTATTATTTTTGCTGAAAACTGGCATTTACTTCTGGTTTTCGACAAAACCACCCCATAGCAAACAATGGGTTTGCTTAAGAATTGCAGTGGTTGCTTAACAGTTCTGGATTTACTTAATGATCACTGTAAAAATAGATCATAAAATAGGGCTGGTCAGGTGATGACACATAATGGGCAGGCTCCATTACAGTCGTAAGTCGAGAATTGCCATTGTAGACATATGTATACCACCAGGGGTGTGAAGCTCGATTCCACTGAGGGCTGCATCAGGGTTGTGTTTGACCTCGAGGGCTGGGGTGGATGTGGTCAGGGTGGGTGTGCGACCTCCCCAGCTCCATTTTCGTTAGCAGAGGACACACACATCAGAGCCTTGTGGGACACTAAAATGGAGGCAGACAAACCAAGCTGTGCACCGTTGGCTCCGTTGTGGCTCTCCCCTCTAGCAACTGCTGTAGGAAACTAGATGTGCGATGAGATACTCTAGAATTTGTAGAATTCTAATCTTGTGACCTGGATTATTTATGCTCAGAGTATACATGAGGATCAATTATGGCGGGTTCCGGCAGGCACTACTGCCAGTTTGCTTGTGTTTGCACACTTGATGGGTGCTGCGCGGGCACTTGATGGGTGCTGCGTGTGCATGCACTGTGCAATTAAAAATTTCTGTGCATGTGAAGAACTGAAAAACAAGATGGCAGTGCCATTAGCTGGGAACCAGTTTGGGGGCGTGGCAGGCCTGGGTCGCTGCCAGTTCCAGTGACGCGGGCCGCCAAACCACTACCTGTTCAGCTGAACCGGTCCAAACTGGTAGGAACCCACCACTGGGATCAATCAATCAGAATAGAGCTGGAAGGGACCTTGGAGGCCTTCTAGTCCAACCCTCTTGTTCAAGCAGGAGACCCTGTATCAGGGGTGGGTTCCTGCCAGTTCTAACCTCTTCTATAGAAGAGGTTCCACAAATCTACAGTGCTATTTAGAACCAGTTCCAGCTCCCTCCCCCCCCGCCCGACCACATATCATCAAGATGAAGAGCAAGAGGAGGAATTCTGGGAGTTGAAGTCCACAAATCTTAAAGCTTTCAAGTTTGAACACCCCTGGGTTTTTTTTTTCTAAAGGGTTAGGGGTGCAAGGGTCTGGTAACTTGACAGCTTTAAGACTTGTGTGCTTCAAATGCCAGAGTTTCTGAGCCAACATTTTGGTTGCTAAGCAAGAGCGTTGTTAAATGAGTTTCACCACATTTTCCAAGTTGGCCATGCCCACCCAGTTCCATGGTCGGCAAGCCACTCCCACAAAGCAGGCCACAGCCACAAGGCTGGCAAGCCACCCCAACCCGGTCACATGGGCGGCAAGCCACTCCCACCCAGTCACATGACTGGCAAGCGACTCCTACAACATAGGTCACACCTACAGAAGAAGTTCTAAAAATTTTTGAAACCCACCACTGGACTGCACGTGCGCAGTTCACTGTAAATTGTTCTTGGCATGTATATATTGAACAGCGCACACACGGAATGCGCGTCTGGCACAGGTTGCAAACCGGTAGTAAAAACCGGCAGCAACCCACCCCTGGTGGCCCATGCGATCACCTTTTGCGACCTTCTGACAAGCAAAGTCAGTGAAGAAGCCACGTTCACTTAACAACTGTGTTACTAACTAAACAACTGCAGCGATTCATTTGACAACTGTGGCAAGAAAGCTCATAAAATGGGACAAAACTCACTTAACTGTCTCACTTAGCAACAGAAATGTTGGGCTCAATTGTAGTTGTAAGTCTAGAATTACTTGTATTTTATGTTTCTGTACATTTTCATTTTTTTCTGACATTCACCATTGGTCCATGCGTTATGCTAAACGATGTTTGTTTATTCATAATTGAGTAAATCATAATTGCCCAGCTTCCGGGTTTATGTCTAAGACATAAACTACCATTTACAAACCACAATGAATGCATTAATGAAAGCTGAAAGCCACAATAACTGTATTTATACAACTTACAAATCTTACAATGTAATTTGATGTATGAACCCTCTCATTATCTGCCCAGCGTGTAACCTATAGAAATATTTCTCTAAGAAAATGCTCCTAATTCCCAAGTAAGCAGCATGTGAGCTTTCTAAGTTTAATGAATTAGTAAGTTAAATCAATGGAGTGCATGGCCTTTCTTAAAACAACCATTTTGAGAATTGCTCTGCAGCTGTGCTGTTAAATACACTCTGTTCCAGGTCAATACTGTGCATGTGAAATTAAAGGTTTTTTTTTTTAATATTGAGAAAGAGATTCTGTTTTAGTGTTGGAGTGGGACAAGTGAGATCAGTTTGAATTTAACCCTCAGCTGTGAAAACTCTCTCAATGACATTGATACTTCTTTTAGCTTCTAGCTCAACCTACCTCACAAGGTTCATGTAAGGAGAAATAAGAAATGGGAATTGCTCGAAGAAAAGCAGGGGAAAGGAATACAGGAATTCATTGCAGCCGATCCTCACAGTTACAACTATTGCAGGATCCCCATGACTACATGATCAGAATTCAGGCAACCAGTGTGTATTTACAAGTAGCCAATAACCCGGAATTGCCCGGAGTATTTATTTATAAGGGGAAAATGTCCGGACCAAACATAATTTCTAATGTTGGATTTTCCCCCTTACCAGAGGGGAGCCCCCTTGTGGAGTACTGTGAAGCGGTTACCATGGCAACTCCACTGCACTGTTCAGTAGAAGCCATTTTACAGCATTACAGTAGAAGTCATTTAAGGCACAATAGGCTGTATCTTAACAGAACACACACCCTGAGGGGTTTAGGGGTATCTTACCCACACAGTATTTGTTTTCAGAGAGTAAGCCATCTGTGTACCAAGTTTGGTTGAAATTGCTCGAGGCGTTCCAGAGTTATGTTGGAACATACACACACACACAACCATTTATATATATATATATAGAAGAAGAAGATTGTTGCAGCATCCTAGGATTATACAAATCCATCAATAACCTTCCCTGCCAGCTTCTGACAAGCATAATTAATGAGGGAAGCTGGATTTGCTTAATGACTATGTGATTCATGTAACAACTGAGGTGATTTGTTTAACAACTATGACAAACAAGGCCATAAATTGGGTCTGACTCACTTAAAAGCTGCCTTGCTGAACAATGGAAATTTTGATCATGATGACCACATGATGGTCATAAGTTGAAGGCTACCTATAATTAATAACTTGCATTATTTTAAGTCTTAAAGGAAGAGTCGTGTTGGAGGAGAGGTTAGAATGCCATATTGAAGGCAAACTCGGCCCAGAGCCCGGAGTTCGATCCTCACCAGCTCAAGGTTGACTCAGCCTCCCATCCTTCTGAGGTGGGTAAAATGAGGACCCAGATTGTTGGGGTCAATAGGCTGACTCTGCAAAGAGAGAAGTGTAAAGCACTGTGAAGCGGTACACAAGCCTAAATGCTATCGTTATTCAAACCACTCAAAAGTGAAAGCTTTTCGGAGAGTTCGCAACAAAACACACTTGAAAAAATGCAATGTGAATAAAAACCTATACAATAAAATGCAAAATAAAAATACCACATTAAAACTAGGGAGCATCCAAAAGTTAAAACAATAGGAATTAAAATATAGTAAAGCCTGGGACCATAGAAAGGTCTTGACTTGATAGTGAAATGATTTTAGTGTGGGGACCAGTTGAGCCTCTTTGGGGAAAGTTTTCCATAAGTGGGCCACCTCAGAAGATCTTTCCCCCTATAGAAAATCACCTCACAATGTTTGTCAAAGGGAGAAAGCCTCATTGCAAGCTTTCAAGTCCAGACAGATACATACAGTATGGGAGAAGCTCCTCATTCAGGTAATCCCAGGTTAAAGGTGAAGAGCAGCACTTTGAGTTATGTCCCCAAAAAACAGCATGAATGGAAAAAACCTGGAATAATATGTTCCTAGTGAGCAGTCAAGCTGCTGGGTTTTATATTAATTGAAGTCTCCAGATCATTTTAAAGACAGTCCCGTGTACAATGTGTTGCAATAATCCAAACGGAAGTTATCAGAGCATAAACACTGCATCTGTTACAAAGTTCTCCATCCAGTAAAGTTGTAGTTGATAAAACAAGAGCAGGCTGATAAAAGGAACTTTACCCAACTTCCAGATGATAGAATTGATCCTGCTTTTTCCTCTGTTTTATAAAAAATAGTTTCAGGAATGACCAAATTTGCTTTTATCTGAAGCTAAATGATGTAATATTTAATACTGCATTCAGTTTTGGTCGCCATGATGTAAAAAAGATGCGGAGACTCTAGAAAGCGTGCAGAGAAGAGCAACAAAGATGATTAGGGGACTGGAGGCTAAAACATATGAAGAACAGTTGCAGGAACTGGGTATCTCTAGTTGGATGAAAAGAAGGACTAGGGGAGACATGATAGCAGTCTTCCAGTATCACAGAGGTTGCCACAAAGAAGAGGGAGTCAAACTATTCTCCAAAGCACCTGAGGACAGGACAAGAAGCAATGGGTGGAAACTAATCAAGGAAAAAAGCAACTTAGAACTAAGGATAAATGTCTTGACAGTTAGAACAATTAATCAGTGGAACAACTTTGCTCCAGAAGTTGTGAATGCTCCAACACTGGAAGTTTTTAAAAAGAGATTGGACAATCATTTGTCTGGGGTGGTGTAGGGTTTCTTACCTAGGCAGTGGGTTGGACTAGAAGACCTCCAAGGTCCCTTCCAACTCTATTGGTTATTCTAGTTTATTCTAAATGAAAAGACTAACCCACAAGCTTACCTCAAAGTTATAGAATTCAAAATCTCCAAAGATTGCACTTTTTCTCCTCAAGTTAAATGTCTTGTGTCGTGGGAGCTTCATCAGTGGATCTCTCAAGAAGAGATTGGACTGCCATTTGTCAGAAATGGTGTAGGGTCCCCTGCTTGGGTGGGGGTTGGACTAGATGACCTACAAGGTCCCTTCCAACTCTGTTAATCTGTTAACTTTGTGCCATAGAAGCTAGTTTGGCTTCTAGAATCACCCTGCAAACTGTGAATCTGCTCCTTTAGACTGAGTGCAGATTCCTCCAGGATAAGTAAGACGTCCCTTAGCTAGACAGATGCACCAACCATAAGCAGTATCTTTGTCTTGTCTGGGTTAAGATTCAGTCTTATTGATCCTTATCTGGTCTATTATCCTACCCTGGTGTTGGTTCAGAATGTCAACCCCCTCACCCATAATACAAATAGAGTTAGAAGTAGTAGAGATGACATTTGAGATTACATCCCTGGTTGACCTCTCTTAGCAATTTCATGAAGATAACATAATAACAGAGTTGGAGAGGACCTTGGAGGTCTTCAAATCCAATCCCTTGCTCAGGCAGGAAACCCTATGCCATTTCAGACAAATGATTGTCCAATCTCTTCTTAAAAACCTCCAGTGTAGGAAGGAGTACCCAAAATTTCTGAAGGCAAGTTGTCCCACTACTTAATTGTTCTCCCTGTCAGGAAATGTCTCCTTAGTTCTAGGTTGATTCTCTCCTTGATGAGTTTCCATCCATTTCTTCTTGTCCTGCCTTCAGGTGCTTTGGAGAATAGGTTGATTCCTCCCCTTCTTTGTGACAGCCCCTCAGATATTGTAACACTCCTATCATGTCACCCCTAGTCCCTTCTTTTCATTATACTAGAAATACGCAATTCCTGCAACCATTGTTCATGCGTTTTAGATGTTAAAGAGCATAGAATGGAGCCCTTGGCAACTCTAACTGTCACGTGACAGAAGAATTAGTCCACAAATCACCATCTGGAAATTAGGGGTAGACTCACTATAGTAACATTGTCCTCATCACAACTTGGATAACTTGTCCTGGAAGATATCATAGTCAACAGTGCTGAAGCCTGGTGAGAAGTGCAGGAGACCCAATTGGATCTTTTTTCTCAACACATGTCATCTCACAAGCCTACCATTTATTCCAGGGGTGGGTTTCTCGCCCTGTTCCAACTGGTTCGGTTGGAACGGGGCCGGCAGTGTCCTCGCGCACGCGCGCGGCGCACTCATGCATACTAGCGTCTGTGCGATGCTCCAGCTGCTCCTGGAGGATCGCGCAGGCGCTGTATGCGTCCTGCGCATGCGTGGAAGCGCAGAACTCGTCAAAACCGGGTAAGGAGCGCGCGCAGGCGCGCGGGTGGGCCCTTTGCCGTTCCCAGAAGTTACTTACTTCCAGGTTCGCCGACCAACCGGTTCGCAGGGACTGCCACAAACCGGTTGAAACCCACCCCTGATTTATTCCCTAGTTAGGTTGAAAACTACTATATGTTGAAATGGATCTAGAAAATCATTTTAGTTTCATTCATTTTAATGAAGGCATGAAAGGAAACAAATGCGGTGGGAGTGCTTTGGAGCAGAAATAATTTCCCCAACCTGAATATACAACAGCACACAGAATACCCTACCATTTTTTAAAAGATCACAGGAGAGCTTGTTGACGAGATGTAATGAGACAGGTGAAAGAGAGAGATCTGGGTGAAAGTTTATTGGAACAAGCGTTGCTCATTTAAAATGCAGAACATACATATAGCGTTTGGGGCTCAGGTTTCATGATTGAAGAACATAGGCTACACGTAAGAGTTACTTTGTTGGTTCTAACCAGATATTGGGGTCCATATTTTGACCCAACCAGCTTTTGGTCTGTTTCAAACCAGTCTAATGGAGGAATCTTACAGAAAGCAAAGAAGATCAGAAAGATAAATAATAAGGGAAGGATTGATGGAAGTAGGAGAATCTTCAGAAAGCCACCAACATCTCTCTGAAGTGTGATAGTCCTTCTACAGACAAGATCTCCTCTCCCATTAGCAGCTGGTGGTCTCTAAAAGGAGAGGATTTTCCTTCCCCTTTTTAATTAGTGATCTTTAGTGGAACCACCACTTATTGTTGGAAATGAATGGATGGCCAGCAAAATGTTTTGTGGCTGTTGGTTTCTTCCATCTTCTCTTTTGCCCCTGGCAAGTGTTCTCCAGGGCAGAAAGTGATGAGAGAAGGTTGTGTGTCTCACGAAAGAGAAGAGTCCAAAAGTTAATTACTTCTTGCTAAGCTAGAAAAAAAGGGGGAAGGATAGCATTATCACCAGATGGATTCGTAACTGGCTGACAAACCATACTCAATGAGTAGTCCTTAATGGGTCTACATCTACATGGAGGGAAGTAAGCAGTGGGGTACCACAAGTTCTGTTTTAGGCCCAGTACTCTTCAATATCTTCATAAAAAACTTAGATGAGAAAATAGAAGGGAAACGTACCAAATTTGCAGATGATACTAAGCTGGCAGGAATAGCCACCACCCTAGAAGATAGGCTCAAGGTCCAGATGGATCTTGATAGACTTGAACACTGGGCCCTTCTAACAATGAAATTCAATGTAGAGAAAAGTAAAGTCTTATACTTAGGCAAGAAAAACCCAAAGTATACACATATAGACTGGGTGAAACCAGGCTTAATAGCAGGTGAGGAGTCAAAGCCAGTCTCAGGGATACAGGAAATAAGATCAGGATACTCAGGCTGTTCCAGGGATGTTCTCAAGAACTTAAGGAGACAACGTCTTCATCCATACTGGGTTTTTAGTGGCTGACAGCTTCATATGTCTGAAACATCCCCACTTTGGACTTAGACATAATGGCCTGAATGGCTCCCTTCAGCTCTGTGGTTCTGTGAGTTTGTTTTTTAACTCTGCCATTTTGCTATTGTGATGTAGTTCTTCTAAAAATTCTCGATGAACTCTGCTGCTGAAGCCACAGTGTACAGAGACAAACTCAAAATGTAATTCCATTTTGATTAATTCTCCTCATCCCAGCCAGTTCTGCTGAGCAGCAACATAGGCGAATTATGTTCCTTTTAAAAATTAATTGTAGATGTTTATTTTAGTCCATAATATAAATATACTGTCAAGTGTACTTTTTTTTAAAAAAATTGAGAAGACCAATGTGGCTATTAAAGCTATTTGAATGCTAAGGACGCAGGATTGAGCCACCCTTCTAAACTATCATGAGATTGTTAGTTAAACATGGCACAAGATTGCACAGTTAAGGCTCTAATGTTTTTGTTATGGAAACTGAAGTTTTTGCTGGTTTTCTTTTTCTTATGGAAAAGAGGAATGTGCTTAGAAAAAGGAGGAAATGCTAAATTATCAAAGACCCAACTCTTTGAAAAACTGATTGATGCAGATTTTTAATTTCAGAAATAATGTAGACAACCCAGGTCTAAAGGTATATCTCAAAATAGCAATAGCGCTTAGATTTATATACTGCTTCACCACGTTTTTACAGCCCTCTCTAAGCCGTTTACAAAGTCAGCCTATTGCCCTCCAACAATCTGGGCCCTCATTTTACCAACCTCAGAAGGATGGAAGGCTGAGTCAACCTTGACCCAGTGAGACTTGAACTGCCAAACTGCTGGCAATCGGCAGTCAGAAGAAGTAACCTGTCGTACTGTCCCGAAGGTGTGTTTTTCAAGAGGCAACTGGACTTTCTGTTTTCTTTTGAAGACGTTTCGCTTTTCATCCAAGAAGCTTCTTGAATGAGACGTGAAACATCTTCAAAGAAAAATGGGACAGCCATGCCCTCGATGACTGAGAATCTCCATAGACAAGCTGCAGTACTGCATTCAAACCACTATGCCAGTACGGCTCTGGGCTTAGCTTTTTTTAAACACAAAAAATAGTTGTGTTGCTGTTTGAAAAACATCTTTGGGACAACCATGATCTGGATGACTGAGACTTTCCATTGACATCTAAAGTTATACTTTCCGTTACAGTATTTTTCAGACTATAAGACGCACCGGTGTATAAGACGCACTGGTGTATAAGACGCACCGGTGTATAAGACGCACCAAGATTTTGAAGAGGTAGTGAGAAAAATGTTTTTGTCCTCCCCGGCCCCCAGGAGCACTCTGCAGGCTTCAGCAGGGCTGGGGGGAAGGCAAAAACGCCTTCATTTTTGCAAAAAATGGCCCATTTTTCATCTGTTTTTTGCAAAAAATGGCATTTTTGCCTTCCGCCAGCCCTGCTGAAGCCTGCAGAGGGCTGCTAGGGGCTGGGGAAAGGCAAAAACGCCTCCGTTTTTTGCAAAAAATGGACAGGTTTTTGCAAAAATGGAATGTGGGGGTGGGGCTTTGGGAGGTCAAAAATTCGGTGTGTAAGACGCACCAACATTTCCATGCTTTTTTAGGGGGGGGGAATGTTGCATCCTATACTCCGAAAAATATGGTAACTCTGTTTCTCTGTGTGCCAAGGATGGGAGAGTTGATGGGCAACCTATACAGAGGACACTAGGATGAGATGGTTTTTTTTTTCTTTCTGTTTTGATAAAGATACTATTTTAGATTTCCCAGGCATGATTTTAGACTTCGTCTGGAAGGCACTTGTAATGCCCTTTTGTGTCTGTTGTCAAAAAAGTTAAAAGTTCTCAGCTAAAAGGGAAGATGGTGAATTTGCCACTGCCTTTTGAAAGGTTCAGCTGTGCACACTCCTTCGACCTTGGCAATCATAATAAAAAAAAGGAATGCACAAATAATGAAGTTATTTGAGAGAAAAAGAAGAAGAGGAGGGAGGAAGAGAAAGAAAGAGAAGGAGAGAAGGTAGGAAGGAGAAGAAAAAGGGTAGGAGTAGGGAAGAGGTAAGGGAAGGAAGAAGGGGATGGAGACGAGGAAGGAAGGAAGTAGAGAAGGAAGGGAGGGAGAAAAGAAAAGAAAGAGAAAACAAGGTGGTGTCTTAGCAGGTGCGAAGGATGGTAAACAAAGCATTCTAAACTATACCTTATAACCTTCCAAATGGGATAATAATAATATAAGAATGGCAAAGAAAAAGAATAATTATGTGAATGTATATCTATAATCTGTATGTAAGAGAACAAATGACAGTAAAAATATATAGCATAATATAGGTACATAATATTTGGTCATAAGTAGCTAAGTTTAAATAAATAAAGAAATGTACATGCAAATGGATAACGAATAAGGAGATTATGAATGAAAGATAGAAATGTATAGTAGGGAAAACACTAAGTGCAAAGAAACCGATTCGGAACTGCTGTATGATATACGATGGAACTTATTGTTCCTATGTTGTTTTTAAGTTATGTGTTTGTTTTTGTTGATGTGCTTATGTGTTTAAAATATAAAAAAAAATTATCACAAAAGGGAAAATGGTGAATTTGCCACTGCCTTTTGAAAGGTTCAGCTGTGCACACTCCTTCGACCTTGGCAATCATAATAAAAAAAAGGAACACGCAAATAATGAAGTTCCTAGATTGAAGATGGCAAATGATTTGCTAGGAAAGATGGCTATTAGACGCTCCTCCTTCTTGGTAAAGAACTTATTGTTCTGCCAGACTTATAAATAGCAAGGGCAGTGAGGGTGGACCTTGTGGGCTTGGCTTGTGTCGAAAATTCAGAAAACGCCTATCTCGACTCTGCTGGCGTGTCTCACACATGCACACCTCAAACAAAAGAGAAAAAATTCTTTGTCTGTCCCCCATTCCCATCTGAACAGCGACATTCAGTTCCAGAGTCCAGGCTGGACTTTAAGTAGAGAGGTCAGGGCCTTGATTTCAGCCACCACTGCCACTCCAAAAGGCCACCTTTCACCATTCATCAAGGTGTGCAAACCTTGGGGAATGGCGCTGCAGAAGAATGAAATGTTGTGTTGTGTTGTGTTGGTCACACAAAGCTTTTGTTTTAAAAGTGGCTCCAGAGAATGTTTTTTTTCATAGGCTTCCAACTTCCAAAGACAGTGGGAAAGCATGCCTCATTCTTGAGTGATTTTCAGAGGCTCCAGAGGCTGTGCGACAGCAGGGCCAAATCCAAAGGCTAGATAAGAAATAATGGATGGAAACTGATCAAGGAGAGATTCAACCTAGAAATAAAGAGGAACTTTCTGACAGGGAGAACAATCAACCAATAGAACAGAAGTTGCCCTCGGAAGTTGTGGTAGCTTCATCACTGGAGACTTTCAAGAAGAGACTGCCATTTGTCAGAAATCCTGCTTGACCAGGGGGTTGGACTAGATGACCTATAAGATCCCTTCCAACTCTTAATCTGTTAAGTGGAGGCTGCATTGGAACACATCCCATTCTTGCTCAGCCTCTGAAAATCACAGGAAAATAGGGCATGGTTTTGAGAATAGGTGTTGGCTGTTGTGGATGTTTTGTTACCTACAACATCATAGTATATATCAGCTTTGGTACATATATCATTGGTTCTCCATCAATGACATAAGGTCTTGGTGATGTTGAAAACCAGGTTCCTTGCAATGATAGTATTATCCATGTTGAAACAGACTTACCTTTTGCAAAATATGATATTGCGGCCCAGAATATGCATTTTGGGGGTTACTGGCAGTATTTGGAGTTTGTTTGCCATTGATACAGGTGTATGAAGGTGAACCTATGGCATGTGTGCCAGAAGTGGCACGCAGAGCCCTCTCTGTGGGCACACACATCGTCACCAGCTGCTCTTCTGGTTTCTGGTGCGCCAGCTGGTCTTCGCTGGCACTGGAGCGCCAGAAAACCTCCCAAAAAACGACCAAAAAACAGGCTGTTTTGGGACTGTTTTCTGGCTATTTTTCAGACTGAAAACAGCCCAAAATCGGCCTGAAAGCAGCCCAAAAACTGGCCTGAAAACAGCCCCCCAAAACGGCCTGAAATGACCCAAAAATGGCCAGGAAACAACCCCAAAATGGCATGAAAATGCCCCCCAAAACCAGCCTGAAAATGGCCCCAAAAATGGCCTGAAAAACTGTCAAAAATGCCCAAAAGAAACAGGCATGCACGCACATTCCGGATGGGGCACTCAGTGCCAAAAAGGTTCACCATCATTGATATAGGTTGTTTTAAAAAGATCTATGTTGTGTAAAAATAAATGTGTAACTTTAGAAGCATTGGATTATTACTCACCCCCACCCCACCCTGGTGTGTGTGTTCATCTGTCCATTTCTCACACAAACATATCTAAACTCCCAGCTTCTGAACATTGACAGTTATAATAACATTTTATAGCTGTATACATGATTTTCTTTTACTGAACCCAGTTTGGTGGTTTATATTTTTTCCTCCCTCTCCCTCTCCCTCCCTCCCTCTCTCTATCTCTCTCCCTCCCTCCCTCTCCCTCCCCCCTCTCTGTAGGTCCTATCATTTCTTCCTGTTTAAAGATAATTTTCCTCATGCTGAGATATAAATAGAGCAAGAAGCTGGAAAGGCTCACCCATTAACTGCAGGAAGCTGGTATAAAATAGCTAATTACAAGCAGAAAAAACCTTGTGTCCTGAAGATACTTTCTTGAAGTTAAGGAAGTCCTTCATCAGGCTACCTAATCTATTTATTTTGCAACGTGTTGGACTGTATATGGCAACATCAAACATCAAGGAAGCGAATGGGCAAACATTAACTTATGGGATCTACCATATTGTTTTAGTAGAACCTTGAGGAATTTTGCATCCAACTGGATGCAAAATTCTAGCTTCTCCAAGAAGGGGATACTTGAGTTTTGGGAAACGCAGAACCCCGATAGAATGTATTTTTAGTAAGAAGTTGTACGCAAATCTTTTCTCTTGCAAAATATACTCTGGTTTTTCCGTTTACTCAGCACAAAAGTGAGAGGAGGAGGAGGATTGTGGTTGCTTTGCTTAAGTTATAGTACTGGGGGAATTCTATTGCAAATCAGATATGAACATTTTAAACTCCTCTGTCTTTTAACAATCATTATCCTGCAGTCATATATTTTTGGTGGGTTAATTTTTACATGTTGGAATAGACGTTTAATATTAAAAAGAACTATTCTGAAGTGGCCCAGCACAGCTCATAGAACAGAAAGCTGGGAATCACCCGGCTTCTCACAGAAGTCCTCTAGATCAGCAGTGCCCAACTTCCCGTCTCTGCGGACCGACCGGAGGACAGGGAGTGGATCTGTGGAGATTCCTACTCTAGATCTTCATAGTCTGGCCCTGTCTCCTCCTTTGGAATAGCAGCTTTGTAGTGTTATTTGTAGGGGACATGGTGGCTCAGAGGCTAAGACGCTGAGCTTGTCGATCAGAAAGGTAGGTAGTTCAGCGGTTCGAATCCCTAGTGTCGCGTAACGGAGTAAGCTCCCGTTACTTGTCCCAGCTGCTGCCAACCTAGCAGTGCGAAAGCATGTAAAAATGCAAGTAGAAAAATAGGAACCACCTTCGGTGGGAAGGTAACAGTGTTCTGTGCGCCTTCAGCATTTAGTCATGCTGGCCACATGACCACGGAGACGTCTTCGGATAGCGCTGGCTCTTTGGCTTTGAAACAGAGATGAGCACCGCCCCCTAGAGTCGGGAACGACTAGCACATATGTGTGAGGAGAACCTTTTCCTTTACTTTAGTGTTGGAAGAAATGCCCTTCTGGGTTCAGTTCCAAGTGGGGGGAAAGACACTGGATTCATGGAAGTTGCTTGGAAAGAAGTTTTATTGATGATGGACAGGATCACATAGTTTGAGGTCCTGGAGAAAAAAGGGAAGAGACTGAGAGTGCCTGGGTTTTATACCCTCTCTGGGCTTTTTAATTTGAGCTTGTATTCTGATTGGTTGTCAGACTCCCATGGGGCCATGCAGGGGCAACTCTGTAGGCTATCCTGAGTCCCAAGTTTGGTTGACCCTTGCTGGATGATGATGTAATGAAGGGGCTTTGGGCAATTCCTTCTATGCCTTGCCTGAAGGAGGCAGATCTTTGTTATGTAGAATAGACTGATCCTGGCCTTAATGGCCCATTTACAAAAGGGGGGGGCTGAGTTTCTGCCTCCCTTTTAGGGGAAATATTCCCAAAATATTTAATATTTCCTAAAATATCTCACTTTCCTAGGAGAGGGGTGGGTGCTAACTTGCGACAGTAGTCTCCATGCTAGCTATCTTGTCTCCCAAAGAGCTGTTCATCTGACTCCCCCCCCCCCCAATCCCAGTTTGTGAGAGAAAGAGGATGCTCTCACCACCTGCTCTAGGACAGATGTCCAGGGCTGTGGGATCCTGTTACTGGGAATAAATGATCAGAGCAAGAATACAGAGAATATTGCCAGGCAAATGTTAATAACAACTGAGCATGAGAAATAGAAGACAAGATTTCAACGGCAGCAGACAATGCAAGAAAAGAGGCTGCCGGATTTGAACCAAGAGGAGATATAAATCCAACCTCAAAGAGACCCATGTACGACTGTCAAGTCTCTGAAATGTTTTCATTCCTGGAATACAATAAAGATTAAGCCATGATCTCCTTCAAGCCCCTGGAGAATTTGACTCTAGATCACATTTGCCTTGGGAAGCTTTCCACAGAGGGCTTCTAAATTCACACGCATAGCTTATCCTTTGGGTATCAGTTACTTCTTAAAGAGGAGGGTCTATGAACTTAAGACCAGATCTTAAGATTATGGACAAGCACCACTGCTAGTTAGAATAGTGTTGCAACTATAAAAATACTCTTGTATGACCATTCTTTCTGTTCCAGCTTTGAAAATAATAAATCAATAGTGCCTTGCTTAGATCAAACCAAAGTCCATGAGCTTTCTGTCTCTGGCCAGCTACTCCTTGTTAGATGTAACCTTTGGTATATTATTTTGCAATATAAAACCTGAGTAATAATCATAACTTTTTTTTAAAGAAAATAATGTTTAGAAATTTATAACTATTATTATTCATGACTAAAGTTCTAACTATTGCTACTCTGTTTCTCTGAAAATAAGACCTCCCTGGATAATAAGCCTAAATGGACTTTTGAGCGTATGTGCTAAAATAAACCATCCCCTTAAAATAAGCCCTCCCCGAAAATATTGCAACACAGCATCAGCCACGAGATGACCATGCTTGCTGCCTCCTGCACCTCAAAAATAATAAGACCTCCCTGGAAATAAGGCCAAGCACTCATTTCGGGGGTCAAAAGAAAATAAGACCCTGTCTTATTTTCGGGGAAGCACTGTATTAATGGCTAAAGTTCTAACTACTATTATTAATGGCTAAAGTTCTAACTATTATTATTAATGGCTAAAGTTCTAACTACTATTATTAATTGCTTAGCAATAGCAATGGCAATAGCAATAGCAGTTAGAGTTATATACCGCTTCATAGGGCTTTCAGCCCTCTCTAAGCGGTTTACAGAGTCAGCATATCGCCCCCACAGTCTGGGTCCTCATTTCACCCACCGCGGAAGGATGGAAGGCTGAGTCAACGTTGAGCCGGTGAGATTAGAACCGCTGAACTGCAGATAACAGTCAGCTGAAGTGGCCTGCAGTACTGCACCCTAACCACTGCGCCACCTCGGCTCTTAATAGATAATAGCTAATAGCTTAGCTATCTACATACAGGTATCCTTCCACTTATGACCCCAGTATTGAGCTTAAAATTTCCATTGCTAAGCGAGATAGATGTTAAGTGAATTCTGCCCCATCTTATGACCTTTCTTACCACGGTTGTTAACTGAATCACTGCAGCTGTTAAATTACTAACATGGTTGTGAAATGAATCTGGCTTCTTTACTACTTTGCTGGTCAGAAAGTCACCAAAGATCATATGACCCCGGGACCAGTGGTGAAATTCATTTTTTTTTTTTACTACCGCTTCTGTGGGCGTGGCTTGGTGGGTGTGACAGGGGAAGGATATTGCAAAATCCCCATTCCCACCCCACTCTGGGTCCAGCCAGAGGTGGTATTTGCCGGTTCTCCGAACTACCCAAAATTTCCACTACTGGTTCTCCAGAACCCGCTGAATTTCACCCCTGCCTGGGACTCTGCAACCATCATAAATACGAGCCAAATTTTGATCATGTGACCATGGGACGTTGCAATGGTAATAAGAGTGAAAAACAATCCTAAGACATTTTTCCCCAGCACCATTATAACTTTGGTCAGTAAAATAAATGGTTGTAAGTTGAGGACCACCAGTAATTGGTGCTTATTTCAGGTAGAGTGCTATGCCAAGTAGAGGGGCAGCTAGATTTTCACTTAAAATATAAATTAAAAGTAAAATATAGTTCAGATGTACATTCTAATCTATACATATTCTATGGCCATATATTTTAATTATTGCTTTTGCCCTATTAAGAATGTCACATATGCATCATTTTTATCACTCCCTGGGATCTGCAAGCAAAGGTTTTAGGTCCATATACAGTATTCTTCC